>NC_086317.1:332083645-332383645 GCF_036172605.1 Pelobates fuscus | reverse complement strand
CCCCTGCAAAGACTTTGTTACTGCAGTAGTGCCTTTGCATTCTTCCTTCCTCCTCCTTCTCAATCGTAGCCTGCTGGTTATTCCCTCAGCACCTCTCCATAGCTATTGTGGTGCACTTTGCTCCCTTTTGTGTGCCTTTTCCTGGCTAGGCAGGAGCACAGCACTCCTAAGATATTTAAAATAGAGATTTGAGGGGCGGGGCCGGACCGCCGAGCTGGACGGTCGCACACATGAGCGGCTCCTGCAAAATACAGACATTAACGCTAAAAATCATGCCTTACCACCTTCAAACAGTCCGCCAGCGATGGTGCCTAGAACACAGGGACTGCTGGATCCTGGGAGAGGCTGGCTCATGGAGCTACAGTCCCCAGGAGGAGATTTTCTCGTCATCACGAGCGGGGCCTTCTCCGGCGGTGAGTGGGGCAGACGGCCGCTGCCCCACTATCCTGCACTGCAGTTCTCAGCTCGGGGCGCCACTGCAAGCGGCTCCGGACCCGTCCCCCCCCCTTGGACCGGCGGGGGTGATCCCGGTCCTCACCCAGTGGCCCTGCTCAGGTCAGTGCAATTGGAGCTGGGGGACCCGAACACGGCTTCCAAGATGGCGGGCGCCATGTGCGCGGGAAGCAGGAGGAAGACCTGCACTGTCTCCAAGCTCACTGCAAACTACGGGATCCCAACATCTCGGTCTGGCAACACGGAGGGGCGGACAAACCCCCACCTACTCCCGCAGCCACACAAGCCGAAGTCGAGCGGCACAAGGGACCCCAATGAGCGGATCATGAAGGGAAGCAACATCGCACCACGACAACTCCCGCATGGGAAGGCGGAGGCTACCACCAAGCGAGTAACAACCACAAGAGAACCCACTTTACACTCACCTGCTCTCCAGCGCGCAACACCACGACCCTGCAAACAGCTAATTCAATCGACCGACGCCGAACTCCAAGCCAAGCCTGACTCCAGCCTCCTGACGACCGACAGCGGAGGGCTCCACAACAAGAGACTGCCACCCAGGTGAATCTGGCAAGGAGCCCACAGCACAGCATGGAGGGGCTATGCCAGAATACTTGCTTTAACAGACACTCGCACCCCGCAACATAGAACTGGCAAGGGCAGGTATCGGGTAAAGCTGGAACTCTTCTGGTCTGTGTGGGCCCGAGACCCCCCCCCGCAGCTAGCCCTTTTCCATGGAGAAAGCCCGGGAAATCCCCCGATACACCAGGGTGATAAATCTAACACAGCGACCTCCTAAGACCTTAATTGCAAAATATATTGTATGTTGTTTTGTGTAATATGCAGGATGATTGATCTTCCACAGTGACCTACTAAGATTTTGCTTGCAACTAATTTTGTTCTGTTATTTTACTTGTTTGTTAATTTTCTAACGTACACGCGCAAATTACACTAGCATGTTTTAATTCTTGTATAATTAAGCGAACCTGACCTCCTTGTAAAGCCAACTCTTACATATCCAAGAAGCTACATTTATTGTCTCAAGCTTGCGGTCCTTAACGCGACCCACCACATTGGACATACTTACTTAGCTTATACTCAGCTTGAATTATAAAACTCTAAAAAATTGTGCTTTCTCCTTAAATGCCACACAACTGTTTAACTATGCTTGTATTCAAATAACCTGTAACTGCTGTTGTGGCATTACAAGTACGCATGTTATCGCTCGCACATCAAAAATAAAGAATTAAAAAAAAATAAAAAAAATAGAGATTTGAAATATCAAGTGTCAGGGCTATAAGTAGAACAAATAGAAAGGCTGTTTAAGTACACTCTCATCCTTTGGCTTGAATCAGAGTTTCCAGAATTTGCACTCAGTTGGTTAAAACATTCTTCATAATTGAATTATTAATTCATTTTTGGGACTGTATATTATTTTCTGTGTTGCACCCATACTTGTGTGTATGTAGTTGTGTCTAATTTTATGCTGCCTACTTAATGTTATTTGAGGACTGTTATTCACTAGATGGATAAAAGTATTGGGACACCAACAGGGACTTTTATAATATTACATTTCACGTACATAGACATTAATATACAATTGGTTCCCCTTTGCAGCTATGATAGCTTCCACTCTTTTGGGAAGACATTCCACAAGATTTTGACTAGTTTCTATCGGAATTTTTGTCCATTCATCCAGTGGAGCATTTGTGAGGTCAGTCAAGAAGGCCTGGTTTGCAATCTCCATTCCAGTTCATCCCAAAGGTATCCAATGGGGTTAAGGTCTGGACTCTGTGAGAGAAAATCAAGTTCTTCCACATAAAACTCATCCAATCATGTCTTTATGGATCTTGCTTTGTGCACTTGGGCACTGTCATGCTGGAATATAAAAGGGCCTTCCCAAAACTGTTTACACAAAGTTGGAAGCATAGCACTGTCCAAAATGCCTGGTTTACTAAAGCCTTAAGATTAACCTGCAGTGGAAGTAAGGGGCCTTGCCTAACCCCTGACAAACAGCACCATAATATTATCTCTCCTCCACCAAACTTTACAGTTAGCGTAATGCAGGCAAGTAATGTTCTCCTGGCATCCTCCAAACCCAGACATGCCCACCAGACTTCCAAACAGAGAAGCGTGATCCGGCACTGCACAGAACACATTTCCAATAATTCAGAGTCCAGTGTCAGCATTCTACACGTCATTCAGTCCAACATTTGGCATTGTACTTGGTGATGTGAGGCTTGTATGCAGCTGCTTGGCCAAGGAAATTCATTCCATGAAGCTCCTGCTGCACAATTATTGTGCTGATATTAATGCTAGTGAAATTTGGAACTCACCAGAGCATTGGCGACTTTTATGCACAATGCGCCTAATCACTAGTGACCCCGCTCTGAGTTTCTGCTGTTCTCAAACATCTCCACTTTCCAATATTTTGACTGTGCTAAATCCATAAAGAATGAAATTTATTGAACTGACTTATTACAAAAGGTGGCATCTTATCACAGTACCACACGTGAATTCACTGAGCTCTTCAGAATTACCTATTTTTTTTTTTAACAAATATTTTGTAAATGCAGACTGCATGGCTAGGTGCTTGATTTTATACACCTGTTGCAATGAGTCTGATTGAAACACCAGAATTCAATAATGTGTCCCAATACTGTTGTCCATATATTGTAATAGTTAACATGTTTTTTTCACAGCTATAAATATAAATAGCGGTTTTCCCAATATCTTTACTCCCAGATATGCTTTGATTCTTTCCTTTTTTTTTTCTATCCCGTTTTACACAGACAATATTTGTAATTTTACAATGACTATCATTGACTATTATTTACTAGTAGAGATGTGCTGAATAGTTCACTGGCGAATAGTTCCTGGCGAACATAGCTTGTTCGCATTCGCCACAGTGGGCGAACATATGCGATGTTCGGTCCGCCCCCTATTCGTCATCATTGAGTAAACTTTGACCCTGTACCTCACAGTCAGCAGACACATTCCAGTCAATCAGCAGCAGACCCTCCCTCCCAGACCCTCCCACCTCCTGGACAGCATCCATTTTAGATTCATTCGGAAGCTGCATTCTTAGTGAGAGGAGGGACAGTGAAGCTGCTGCTGATTTAATAGGGAAATTGATAGCTAGGCTAGTGTATTCAGTGTCCACTACAGTCCTGAAGGACTCATCTGATCTCTGCTGTAAGGACAGCACCCCAAAAAGTCTGCTTTTTTTTTCCTGTGTAATCTAATTGCAGTTGCCTGCCTGCCAGCGTGTGTGTCAGGCTCACAGCGTATACTGTGCCCACTTGCCCAGTGCCACCACTCATACCTGGTGTCACAATGGCTTGCATTTAAAAAAAAAACAAAAAACTTTTTTGACTGTAATATAATAGCAGTCAGTTTCCTTCACACGTGTGCATTTCAGGGCCTGCCAGGGCACAGTATCACACCAGTGCAACTCATATCTGGTGTAACAGTAGTGTACATTAAAAAAAAAAACTAAAAATTTGACTGTGAAATAATAGCAGTCAGTTTCCTTCACACGTGTGCATTTCAGGGCCTGCCAGGGCACAATGTCACACCAGTGCAACTCATATCTGGTATAACAGTAGTGTACATTAAAAAAAAAAACTAAAAATTTGACTGTGAAATAATAGCAGTCAGTTTCCTTCACACGTGTGCATTTCAGGGCCTGCCAGGGCACAGTATCACACCAGTGCAACTCATATCTGGTGTAACAGTAGTGTACATTAAAAAAAAAAAAACTAAAAATTTGACTGTGAAATAATAGCAGTCAGTTTCCTTCACACGTGTGCATTTCAGGGCCTGCCAGGGCACAGTGTCACAACAGTGCAACTCATATCTGGTGTAACAGTAGTGTACATTAAAAAAAAAAAACTAGAAATTTGACTGTGAAATAATAGCAGTCAGTTTCCTTCACACGTGTGCGTTATAGGGCCTGCAAGGGCACAGTGTCACACCAGTGCAACTCATATCTGGTTTAACAGTAGTGCACATTTAAAAAAAAACTAGAAATTTGACTGTGAAATAATAGCAGTCAGTTTCCTTCACACGTGTGCGTTTCAGGGCCTGCCAGGGCACAGTGTCAAATCTGGTGTAACAGTAGTGTACATTTAAAAAAAAAAATTGGACTGTAATAGATTGAATAGCAGTTAGTTGTCTGCAAGCGTGTGTGTCAGGCCTACAGCATCTACTCTGCCAACTTCTGCCAGTGCACAGTGCCACTCATATCTGTTGTCACAGTAGCTTGCATACATAGTAGCACTAATCGAAAAAAAAATGACAGGCAGAGGCAGGCCACCCCGCAGGGGCCATCGTGGTCGTGGTGCTGTGATTTCCTTTGGCCCTAGAATAATGCCCAGTGTTCAGAGGCCACATACCCTGAACTCGAAAAGTTCTGAGGACATAGTTGACTGGCTAACACAAGACACCCAATCTTCTACAGCTTCCGCTCGGAACCTTGACGCACCATCCTCCTCCAGCTTAGCTTCGGGCACCTCTCAAGTTACCACTCGCCCGCCTGCCGCCACCACCAACACTAGCACCACAGCCGCTTCACTTGATCTGTCAGAGGAGTTATTTACACATCAGTTGGAAGAAATGAGTGATGCGCAACCATTATTGCCAGAGGATGTAGATAACAGGGATATGTCTCAGTCAGGCAGCATTACACACATGGACGTACGGTGTGATGATGATGATGTTGTACCCGCTGCTGCTTCCTTTGCTGAGTTGTCAGATACAAGTGAAGCGGTTGATGATGACGATGCGTCCGTGGATGTCACGTGGGTGCCCGCTAGTGTGGTGGAAGCTCGGTAGAAATTAAATTTAGTAGGCCGAGATCTCCACGTGGCATATGTGTATGTTGGTGTATCAGTTAGTCAGTTACACGTAGCTAAGATACAATCAACAGTGTACTGAGCAAGTGCAGGAATGCAAGAACTGAAAACACTTCCCCTCCTCCATTGTTCTGGGTGAGCCATGTGGTCTAACAGGTAAGGGAAGTTAGGCTTTGTTCAGCTGATTGGGTAAAGAGTATATGTGGGTAGGGTTAACTATAGGAGGAGCTATATGTCTATATCATGCATTTACACAGTCAGTTCTGGGCTCAGACTGTTTGTTGTGGTGACGCTAGTCCATCTGAGCCCCGATCGGTGAATCGAATAAAGATCTCTTCCTTCCTGAAGAAACCTGTGTCCACTTCTCTGTGCTTGGCTTCCGTCAGTTTCTCCGGTATCACTAGAAGAGAAGAAGAACAGGGGGAAAGTTCAGATGGGGAGACAGAGAGGAGGAGGAGACGAGTTGGAAGCAGGGGGAGGTCGTCGCAAGGAGCTAGTGGCACAATCAGACAGCATGCATTGGCACCCTGGGTCAGCCAGACAGCACGCCAATCAACGCATGCTGTTGCCACCACCAGAATGCCGTCATTGCAGAGCTCAGCAGTGTGGCATTTTGTTTGTGTGTCTGCCTCTGACAACAGCGATGCCATTTGCAACCTGTGCCAAAAGAAACTAAGTCGTGGGAAGTCATACACCCACCTAGGTACAACTGCTTTGCGAAGGCACATGATCACACATCACAAACACCTATGGGATCAACACATGAGTACAAGCAGCACACAAACTCAAAGCCGCCATCCTCCTCCTGGTACAGCATCTTCAGCCACATCAACCACTGCTGTCCTCCTTGCCCCCTCTCAACCATCCGCCACTCCGTCTCTCGCCTTGAGCAGTTCCTGCTCATCTGCCCACAGTCAGGTGTCTGTCAAGGACATGTTTGAGCGTAAGAAGCCAATGTCACAAAGTCACCCCCTTGCCCGGCATCTGACAGCTGGCTTGTCTGAACTCTTAGCCCACCAGCTTTTACCATACCAAGTTGGTGGAGTCTGAGGCGTTCCAAAAATTTGTAGCTATTGGAACACCGCAGTGGAAGGTACCCGGACGAAATTTCTTTGCACAAAAGGCAATCCCCAACCTGTACTCGATTGTGCAAAAGGAAGTAATGGCATGTCTGGCACACAGTATTGGGGCAAGGGTCCATCTGACCACTGATACCTGGTCTGCAAAGCATGGTCAGGGCAGGTATATCACCTACACTGCACATTGGGTAAACCTGCTGACGGCTGCCAAGCATGGAATGCGTGGCTCTGCAGAGGAGTTGGTGACACCGCCACGACTTGCAGGCAGGCCTGCTGCCACCTCCTCTACTCCTCCTACTCCATCCTCTTCCATAACCTCCTCGGCTGAGTCCTCTTCTGCTGCTGCGTCTTGCTCCACATCAACGGCACCCCCCCAGCTCCCCAGGTACTATTCCACATCCCGGATACGGCAGTGTCACGCCGTCTGGGGGTTGACTTGCCTGAAAGCAGAGAGTCACACCGGACCAGCACTCCTGTCCACCCTGAATGCACAGGTGGATCAGTGGCTGACTCCGCACCAACTGGAGATCGGCGAAGTGGTTTGTGACAACGGAAGAAATTTGTTGGCGGCATTGAATTTGGGCAAGTTGACACATGTGCCGTGCATGGCACATGTGTGTAATCTGATCGTACAACGCTTTGTGCATAAGTACCCAGGCTTACAGGACGCCCTGAAGCAGGCCAGGAAGGTGTGTGGCTATTTCAGGCATTCCTACACAGCCATGGCGCACTTTTCAGATATCCAGCGGTGAAACAACATGCCAGTGAGGCGCTTGATTTGCGACAGCCCGACACGTTGGAATTCAACACTCCTAATGTTTGACCGCCTGCTCCAACAAGAAAAAGCCGTTAACGACTATTTGTATGACCGGGGTGCTAGGACAGCCTCTGCGGAGCTGGGAATTTTTTTGCCACGTTACTGGATGTTCATGCGCAATGCCTGTAGGCTCATGCGTCCTTTTGAGGAGGTGACAAACCTAGTCAATCGCACTGAAGGCCTCATCAGCGACATCATACCATTTGTTTTCTTCCTGGAGCGTGCCCTGTGAAGAGTGCAGGATCAGGCCATGGATGAGTGTGAAGAAGAAGAGTTGTGGTCACCATCACCACCAGAAACAGCCTCATCAGCATTGCTTGCTCGACCTGTGGCAACGCTGGAAGAGGATTGTGAGGAAAAGGAGTCAGAGGAGGAATGTGGCTTTGAGGAGGAGGAGGAAGACACAACAGGCATCCCAGGGTGCTCGTTGTCACCTATCTGGTACCCGTGGTGTTGTACGTGGCTGGGGGCAAAAACATACCTTCAATGAGATCACTGAGGACGAGGAACGGTACATGAGTAGCTCGGCATCCAACCTTGTGCAGATGGGGTCTTTCATGCTGTCGTGCCTGTTGAGGGACCCTCGTATAAAAAGGCTGAAGGAGAACGACCTGTACTGGGTGTCCACGCTACTAGACCCCCGGTATAAGCAGAAAGTGCCTGAAATTTTACTGAATTACCGCAAGTCGGAAAGGATGCAGCAGTTCCAAAATAAATTAAAAAGTATGCTTTACACAGCGTATAAGGGTGATGTCACAGCACAACGGGAATCTAACAGGGGAAGAGGTGAAAGTAATCCTCCTCCTCCCACAACCACGCCGGCAAGGACAGGACGCTTTTCAGACGTGTTGTTGATGGAGGACATGCGGAGCTTTTTAAGTCCTACGCATCGCCACAGCCCTTCGGGGTCCACCTTCAGAGAACGACTTGACCAGCAGGTAGCAGACTACCTCGCCTTAACTGCAGATATCGACACTCTGAGGAGCGATGAACCCCTTGACTACTGGGTGTGCAGGCTTGACCTGTGGCCTGAGCTATCCCAATTTGCAATAGAACTTCTGGCCTGCCCTGCTTTAAGTGTCCTGTCAGAAAGGACCTTCAGTGCAGCAGGAGGTATTGTCACTGAGAAGAGAAGTCGCTTAGGTCAAAAAAGTCTAGATTACCTCACCTTTATTAAGATGAATGATTGATGGATCCCGAAGGGACTGACAGTGGGCGATACATTCGACTAAAAAAGGCCTGATGAGGGGGACGTAACAGGGATTAAACTGATAAGAATAGTACTACTTAACACACCACTCCTATCTGGTGGCACATTAGATTGCACGCGCAGTGCCCCAAATTTGAAGTAGGAAGACCGACCAAGCATCTTTTTCCATCTCCCGGTTCCTAAAATTGATGCCATATACACGTCCCCTGATAGGGGACGTAACAGGGATTAAACTGATAGGAATAGTACTACTTAACACACCTTATAATAACGCAGAGAGAGGCAACGCAGAGAGAGGAGTCTGAAGAAGAGGAGTCAGAGGAGGAAGGTGGCTTTGAGGAGGTGGAAGACCAAACACAGCAGGCGTCCCAGGGGGCTTGTTGTCACCTTTCGGGGACCCTTGGTGTTGTACGTGGCTGGGTGAAGCAAGAGACCTTCAATGACATCAGTGAGGACAAGGAACAGGACATGGCTAGCTTGGTATCCAACCTTGTGCAAATGGGGAGTTTGCGTTTGTACAAAAGGACTGTTTGCGGTTGTTTGCGGTGCTTTAAACGGGGAGTTTGGTCTGTCACTGTGAAGCGGGCGTAACCCTTACACTACCTGATCGATACAACATCATACCTGATGTTTTAAAGCATGTTATTCCAAACAATTTAGGAATGTTAGGTGATTTATGCCCTTTATGGATTAAAACCAGACTCTGCATCAACTATGTAATTTTCCATGGGAGTTTTGCCATGGATCCCCCTCCGGCATGCCACAGTCCAGGTGTTAGTCCCCTTGAAACAACTTTTCCATCACTATTGTGGCCAGAAAGAGTCTCTGTGGGTTTTAAAATTCGCCTGCCTATTGAAGTCTATGGCGGTTCGCCCGGTTCGCCCGGTTCGCCCGTTCGCGAAAATTTGCGGAAATTCGCGTTCGCCATTTGCGAACGGAAAATTTTATGTTCGCAACATCTCTATTTACTAGCTATAAAATACAGTTTTATTTAACAAACAGTTACATTAAATAACACTAAAACTTATTTCATACTTCTTCTAATCACTACTAAAGTAAGCCAGATACCATGACAACTGTATTTAACACAGGGCTCCTAATCAATTGGACACAAGTTTAGCTGCCAGGAAACTGACTGAATTGGCTTTTAAATATTGTTTAATGCTCTAATGCAAAAGGTTTATGAATGAACAACAGATGTTATTGATGTTCATAATATTGAATTCCCACTGCATGTGAAACAAAGTTATTATGGTTATTAGGATTGTGATGGGAAATATCACATTCTTTAAAGACATTGTATGTCTTTGTCTCTCACAGTTGTATGTCTGGTTTGCTTTTCAGAAGCATAAACCAATGCGTTTCATGTTTAATGCTTCTATAACCATAAGGGCTGACATGCTGAGGGTCACTTTAGACATGCACATGAATAGAATTGAGAACAATTACAGTTTATAGTGAAAATAGTTTGAAGTATAAATCAGAAAAAAAAAATTGGGAAATGCCAGAAGCAATTGTTCCAGAGATATTATTCACACTCCCTGCAACTCATTCAAAACAGAATGCCAGATAAGATATGTGCCATTTGCTTACCAATACAAGACATGGTTACGTTTTGTGTTTAGTATTTCATTTAAGTAAATTTAATAAATGTAATGTACCTTGAAGAAATGCCACACAGAGAGGGTAATTAAATAAATATGGACAATTTCCTAAACTACACGTTCACAAGATTGAAAATAGGGTTGGCATAAAGTACAGAAATTGTGTTTTGTGGACAAGCATTAGAATTAATTCTTCCTGTTAGGATCAATTTCTTATTCTTTGGTGATTAACCAAATCACAGGTGGTGAGAATAAAGGTGCAAAAGTGTGCAGGCAGGCCACACTGAAAACAGGGACACTCCTAAATCCCTCCTTGAGTGAAGTGCAAACAAAGCTGTATAAAAACAAAGTTACAATACAGCACAGAGCACCAGTCACAAAGAGTGGGAAGGATATCATTATCAAACTGATGAGGAACGCATAAAACACGAAATAGAAAAATATAAAAGATCATAGAGAGCACAAAAAAAAAATCAAACACTCACAAATATAATGGCACAATTGAAATAATCAATATGTGCAAAAGCACTTCGTGCCTATAATAGGCTTAGTCCCCAGGAATACCACTGACCTTAGATGATCAGGAGTCAGTAGTTAGTTTCTAAATAACCGCTGGGCTGGAGTCCTTTTGAGGGTACAATGCGGCTCAATGTCGTCTTACTTGCGACTTCTTCAGGAGTGTGTATTCTGTTCTTTAATCTTCAGCGTTTAAATATGCCAGGTTGAGTTTTCTGACTGTGTCTGCGCATGCGTCAAGACGCGCAGATGGGATATCATTACGTGCCGGTGTCGTCTCTCACGCATGCGTGTTCTGCTTTTTCGGGTCCTTGCAGCATTCTGGATCTGTAAATTATCAACATAGTTTATACTGTAACTGTCAGTTAACCCTATGAAATATTTAGGCATTTAAGAAAGGAACGATATGATCACCAGGAAAAAAATGAATATCCAATGTTGCAGACACTCCCTATGGAAATGAAGAGTATTATTCATTTCAATTAGTTTTTCACTTTGCAGTTTTACTAATCTACTAACCAATTTTCTTATCACCAACGATCTTCTCACTGTAATAAAGAAAATCCATCCCATTAGCCCTCTGCAATCCAAATCATGCCAAACAAACCATTCTCTTCTCATTGCATAGATCTAGCATACTTTTGCTATTGTTTCTTTTTTAACATTTCTTCTCCACTATTTTACATATTTCCCTATTTGTAAAATCCAACTCTTGCATCTTCAAACATGTTTTATATATATTTTGTTTATGTAACAAGTCAATTAAACTGAATGCAATAAGTAAATAGTATAAAAATAGAGCTTACTTTGTCATACAAAAGCAAACTCGCATGATTCTTTTTTTTCCTTTTAATTCTTTATTTTTGAGAAGCTAAGCATTGCAATAAGAAGTACATGTATATAAATAGTATGAAATATTGTACAATTACATGTATGGTGGAATACATATTAATGACACCTGGTAGTTACTTATTGCTGTTTTTCTTTCAGTCATATTTCAATCATATTCTCTAAAAAAAAAAAAAAAGGTAAGAAGAGGAATATGAGGGGTTGGGGGGATGCTGTGAGGGTGGTGCGACATTTACTTCCATCTTATTATTAGGGAAAATATATTCATACTTACCGTAATTTTCTTTTCCTGGCTATTATTCATGGCAGCATTTAACATATGGGTTAGCTCCTCCCTCCAGCCAATAGGACAGGAAAACCAATTAAATAATTCAATTATCCCTGAGGTATAAGAGATCCCAGAAGACTAGGTTCCTCAGTCTAGTAGCAAGCTGATCCGACATAATAAATATGGGTGGGAAAACCAAATGCTGCCATGAATAATAGCCAGGAAAAGAAAATTACGGTAAGTATGAATACATTTTCCCTATTCCTGGCTAATCATGGCAGCATTTAGCATATGGGGAATACCCAAGCAGTAAATACCACAGGGAGGGAATAGATGCTCAGAAATGTTTGTTTGCTTTGAGAAGAACAAGAATTTAGGACCGAAAGGCCAAATTGCAGATTAGAATCTGAAGAAACATCCAGTTTGTAATGACTAATAAACGTACCTATAGAAGACCAATTAGCAGCTTTGCAAATGCTCTCTGGTGATACTACAGACTCTGCAGCCCATGAAGTGGCAATCGAAATAGAGGAGACAGTTCAGGAACGAAGAGTAGAAACAGAGGCCGCTTCACCCTTACGGGAGCCCCAAGGGACAACAAAGAGTTGAGGAGACTTCCTCCATGCCTTAGTCTGTTGAATGTAAATCAAAAGACACCTCTTAAGGTCCAGCATGTGACACTTTTCTTCCATCTCGTTCGACGGATTCTGAAAGTAGACTGGAAGAACAATTTCTTGGTTCAGGTGAAAAGGAGAGACCACCTTAGGCAGAAATTCTGGTCTGGGACTGAGAATGACCTTGTCATGATAGAAAGTGGTATAAGGTTCTTCTACCGAAATACCTCTTATGTCCACCATTCTTCTAGCTGAAACCAAGGCCAATAGAAGCAGGGTCTTTTGAGTCAGGGATAACATAGGGATTTCATCCAATGGTTCGAAAGGCTGTTCCATCAAGGCCTGTAAGACCAAAGGTAAATACGACGGACACTTGTAAGCCCGGATCGGTGGTCTAATCCTAAGAACTGCTTTCATAAAGCGTATTACCATGGGGTTTTCAGCCCATCTGATACCTGACATGGCAGAGATAGCAGAACAATGAACCTTGAGTGTGTTCAGACTTAGACCTCTATCCAACCCAGCGTATAAAGCGTATTACCATGGGGTTTTCAGCCCATCTGATACCTGACATGGCAGAGATAGCAGAACAATGAACCTTGAGTGTGTTCAGACTTAGACCTCTATCCAACCCAGAAGAATCCTAAAACCTGGGAAATAGAAGGTGACTTTAAATCCTTCACATCTTCATGAAGCCATTCCGTGAAGGCCCCCCATATCTTATAGTACGTAGAGGAGGTAGAACATTTTCTGGAACGTAGCAAGGTGGAAACAACTTCTTCAGGAATACCTTAAGTATTGCCTTTCAAGAGCCATGCATGAAGACACAGCTTGTGTGGCTCCGGGTGTACTAGAGGTCCTTGAGACAGAAGATTCCAGAAGACTGGAATTTCCCATGGTTTGTCTATCAACAGACTCTTCAAGAGGGAAAACCATGGATGACGGGGCCAGAACGGGATGATAGCTATTATCTTGCATCGTTCTTTGGAGATTTTCTTCAGAAGGGCGGGAATGAGCTGGATCGGAGGGAATACATATGCCAGCTGAAACGGCCATCTTGATGAAAGGGTGTCTTGAGCATATGCCAGAGGGTAAAATCTCCTTGTCATGAAGCATGGAAGATGAGTATTCTGAGCAGTGGCCATTAAATCCACCTGTGGGAGCCCCTACTTCATTATCAGTTGTTGGAAGGCCAAATCGGATAGCTTCCATTCTGTCTCCTTCACTTGATGTCTGCTCAGGAAGTCTGCAATCGTATTCTCCTCCCCAGGAAGGTATAAGGCAGAGAGACTGGCTAGAGTTTTCTGTGCCCAACACATGATTGGCTTGATCTCCTTCATCAGTGCATAACTCCTGGTACCTCCCTGATGGTTGATGTATGCTACAGCTGCCCTGTTGTCTATCCTCAGCTTCACCCATTGATTCTGAATGAGAGGCTTGAAGTGTAGAAGAGCTAGAAAGGTTGCTCTCAATTCCCTTATATTGGAAGGAAGTTGACGGGTGCGCAGGGGCCCTAGAGCCTGAACAAAAATTTTTTTCAGATGTGCACCCCAACCATCCTGACTGGCATCCATGGTGATTATCATCCAGTCCACCTCCCTCAGAGGGAAACCTTTGGATAGGTTTTCCCAAGAAAGCCACCAGTTGAGGGATAACTTTATATGATCCAGAATAGACATCCTTATCTCCCATTCCTGGGAGCCTGAATCGAACTTCTGAAGTATTCTTGTAGAGGGCGGAGGTTCCACTGAGCCCATCTCACTAAGCCAATTGTGGAGGAAAGGGAACCTATGATCCTCATACATTTTGTTGCTGTAGTCATTCTTTCGATTTGAAATTCTCAAATGCGTGACAGTATACTCAGTTTTCTGTCGTGGGCCAGAGACACTACTGCTGACATTGTGTCGAATTCTGCTCCTAAAAACACCAGCCTTCTGGCAGGCAGAAGTTGACTCTTCTGGTAGTTGATTAACCAGCCAAAACATTCTAGTGTCTGGAGTACCATCAGTCGATGTCTTAGCAAAACCTTGTATGTTGGAGCGACTATCAGGATATCGTCGAGGTAATTGAATACTGCTATTCCCTTCTTTCTGAGCAATGCGATAACCGTCACCAGGATCTTCGAGAAGGATCAGGATCTTCGAGAAATGTAGATTGTTTACGCAGAATCTGAGGAACCTCTGGTGATGAAGAGCTATTGGAACATGGAATTAAGCATCCTTCAGATCTACTGAAATTAGCCAGTCTCCTTGACGTACCACCGGTATGATAGAGCGAAGAGATTCCATCCTGAATTTTCTCACCCTCAAGTGAATATTGAGTTGAAGTCCAGAATGGGTCTCCACTTTCCTCCAGGTTTCTTCACTAGGAAGAGAGGGGAATAGAAGCCCTGAAACATTTGTCTGTCTGGAACAGGAACAATCACCCTTTGATGTAGAAGATCTCCAGTGTAATGAATTAACGCGTCTCTTTTTAGTGAATTCAGGGGCAAACTGGTCCTTATGAATCTTGATCGGGAAATGTCCATACATTCCAGAGAATAGCCTTCTGTAATTATGGACCTCACCCAATTGTCTGGGATCTCTGCCCAAACCCTTTGGAAATGCATAAGTCTTCCTCCTACCAAAGGTACTTGGGCGTAGTAACCTTCAGAATTGTTTGGAAGGACGAAAGGAAGAGTGTTAGACTTTCCTCTGGTGGACTTATTGGTTTGACCACTTCTCCAGGAGTTAGGACTGTAGTATTCATGTCCTGGTCTATAAGCCTTACTGTCTCTATAGGAAGGGTGTTCCCTATATGAACGACGTTCAAGTGGAGGTCTTCTTGGACGTCTATCTTGCGGAAGCAGAACTTGCTTGACATCCAGTGTTCTCTTGATGGCTTCTTCAAGGGGTTTCCTAAACAATACTTCACCCGAAAAAGGAAGGGAACATAAGTTATGTTTTGAGGCCATATCAGACCCCCATGATCTGACCCATAGTGCACGTCTGACTGCAACCAAGAAAGCCATAACCTTCGACATAACCTTAATCATATCTGTAGAGGCTTCTAAGAGCCATTCACTGGCTAGTCTGACCTCCCTTAAGGAATCTGCAATATGTTGTCTTCTGACACCTTTGTCCAAATCCTCTTCTATGTCCAGGATCCACACTCTCATTGCTCTGGACATAGCAGAAATAGAAACCGCAGGGTGACATCCAGTACCAGCTGCTAAAAAACATTTTGAAATGTCAGCATCTATTCTTTTCTCCATAGGGTCTCTCAGCGAAGCATTGGAATCTATCGGGAGAATAGAACGTTTAGCCACCTTGATAACTGAGGCATCATCCTTTGGGTTAGAAGTCCAAAGTCTGGAGTCCTCCTCATGTATGGGGTATAATTTAGGCAGACGGTTTTGCAGAGAAAGTCTCTTTTCTGGAGTCCTCCATTCATTACTTATAAGATCCTTAATGGACTTGTGTACCGGAAATGAAGGTTTCCTTTTACTGAGATCCCCGAAGTGTTTGTCCGCTGCTGAGGTTTCTAACACCTCATCAGTTAATTCCAGTGTTCTTCTCACCAGAGAGATCAAACGCTCTATTGCTTTAGAGTCTAGGGGGCAGCAGTATTCCTCATCACTGGAAGACATCTGTTCAAGGTTCAGGGAACCTGAATCCTGTCCGAAATCTTCGTCTGAAGAATCGTGATTTTCCTGGGGATATTCACATCTAGGACGTTTGTCTTTGTGTGATTCAGTAATGCCTTCTGCCACTGCTTGTTTTATCCACGAGGCTATATCCTGGGCAGAGGAGGATGCTTGTGGAGGCTGCTGGAATTTAGATTCTCCTGCAACTCGAGTCAAACATCTTTTACATAGCCTGCAGTTATCCAAGGGTCTGGAGCCACATCCAACGCAAGCTGCCGGTTTATCCCCTCTGCTGGAAGGAGATCTAGGGCCTGTCCGGTCTTGAGGGCTGAAATTACAGAAGCCAAGAGACTGTACCCTCTATTGCACTCTTTTTATTATGAGAAGAAAAAAAAATACATAAATTAATGCTCACCTATGACCTAGAGTCGCTGATTTAGCTGAAGTGGGAGAGTGATCCATTATAGGAAACACAAGTTCAGGCTAAGAGAAAAAAAAATGTTTCTGTAAAGAAAATATATTTTAACAGAAAAAAAAACATTTTATACCAATGGTATCCTAAAAGGGAAATAAATAACTAAATAAATACCTGCAGAGTGAGGGAGCTTGATTCCCAGAGAGCAGTATACTTTTCTTGAGGGATTTGAATTTCGCGGCAAAATTAAACCGCACTTTTTCCCTTTAAATAGAAAAGATGCGCTGTGTCTTTAATCGCGCATGCGCGATACACCGCGAGCGCCCGGAACCGACTATTTTTGTTAATGGCGAACAAAGGGCTACTCGCGTCCACTTACAATTGCGCATGTGTGGGCGTCCTGAGCCTCCGAACAGGAATTCTGGCGCCAGAGTAAAGAGTTTCACCTGCAGGGACAGGAATAGCAGCAGCACTCAGCAGGATGCCAGAGGAACACTAACTCCTCTGGCTACCAGGGGTCCCCAGCTACCATGAGGTGGGTTGCATGTACCTGGTCTTCCTATAGAGGGAGGCTGACCTCTTAGGGAATAAAGGCTGAAGGACATAGCCAGGTGAGCATAAAATAAAGTATCCTTGTAATAAATACAAGCTGTCCTGTCTGGCTAGGAGGACAGGAAAAAAAGACTGCGGAACCTAGTCTTCTGGGATCTCTTATACCTCAGGGATAATTGAATTCTTTAATTGATTTTCCTGTCCTATTGGCTGGAGGGAGGAGCTAACCCATATGTTAAATGCTGCCATGATTAGCCAGGAAAATTTCTTGTATGTTATCTATTGCTGCCATATTTTGTTGAACAAAGTCTTGGAGTGGCAAACTGAAGTTTAACCATAAGAGATATGTCCTGTATCCTATATTTCCCCTCTGCTATCCCAGGAATTTTAACCATGCTTTATTGCCTTTCCGGACGCTAGGGAAATCTTATTACTCGTATTTTGCTCATGCAATGGTGTCCCAACCCTTGACTTAAATAACAGAAGGTTCCATTGATCCAAGGGCATGATTCCAGAATATTTGTTAGCAACCCTTGTATGTCTTTTCTAAATTGCTCAACCCTAGGACATACCATATTTGTATGGTATGGTTGGACTCCCACTGTTGGGCATATCTGAATTATTTCCATTCCTGACAATTGGGGATTATTCTAGCCTTGGTGAAGGAATCATTTAGGCAGGAGGTGAAAATTTGCTTTACCGTCTTTACTGAAACTTCCAGCAGCAAAGAAATAGTTAACATAACTTTTCAGAAACATCCAATCAGAAAAAAAGAACAGTAGAAAAAAAACTTTCAGGCAGACCCTCCCACTTCCTCTTTCTTTGATGAGGTCAAGCAGGAGAGCATGAAATCCAACTGAGTCAATCTGTAGCAGGCACAATCAAACGAGAAACCGCCAGTACCAGAAGAATCCCAATTACACTGCAAGGAAAAGAAACATTGTGAAAGTAAATTGCCAAGGCAGAAAGTCATACAAACACTGAAGTACTGCAGTACGTTAAGACATAATGAAGAAACTCAAACAGGCAACTAGTACCAAATCACAGTAAAATTCAACCAAATACATGACAGAAACAATAGAAAATGACAACAAATACCCCCATAATAACACACAATCCATGGACGAAAACGCCAAAACAAACAGGGGAGAAATATTTGTCTCCTGTCTCTAATAAAATTTAGATTATTCCTTCACCAAGGCTAGAATAATTTTCAGATTTTATGGCAAGACAGGATGCTTCATATTTGTGATTTTTTTTTTTAACACCCAAAAATAAACGCAACAAACGCAATAAACATGGGAGCACGGACGAAAATAAAATGTGTGAAAAATCGACCACCTAGACAGATCTGTGGTTAGGAGAATATCCGTATGGGACCTACCGGTCACCAATACCAGAGTCACCAATACTGCAGTGCCCCAAAGGATTTCTCCATGCTTGCAGAGGCAGAGAGGCAGAGATTGCCTAACACGGATGCACATATAAAATCAATAGCCACCCACGGGCAGAGAAATGAAGAGACCAAGTCACGGTGATATAGGTCCATAGACAACAAGCCACCCAAAGATGTGACCTATCAATAAAAAAGAGTATGACACAGACGAAGAAATAAACTTCACTATGAGTGATACTGAAAAATGGAACACTGTCAGTGGAGAAAGAGAAAAAAACCTCCATGTCAACAGTGCGAATATCTGAGACACGATGGGAAGGCACAAGACAGAGGAGATTATCTGCCTCTCCAGACACCAGCAATGTCAGGCCTGCCAGATGTGCAGAGATAATTGCAAAAAGGAAACAATGTGTGTGTGCACCCACCACAGTGTAATAAGTGCTCAATTTATATCAGCAGAAATAAACTTTCCTGCATAGGATGAGGGTTCCAACAATATCCCCAAAGACTTCCTCTTGTCTTCCACACAATATAAGCAAAAAAGGGGGATGATCTGCTGAACCAATCACAAATAAAGCAACGTAGCGTATAATTGTGTATATAAGCAGATTATAAGAATTGCGTTCACAAGTGACCACTCGCAATTTTACTGAAGTTTGCAAGCCTTGAATATTTATTTATTTTCAGTATGAGAATTCCAAATCTTCTATCTGGGTTAGAATCTCCATATATGCATTTAGATATATGTGCTCAAGAAAGGAAATATGATAAACATAAGGTGCACATTCAGAGTAAAGTACAAAATTGAGTTTTTAATAACTTACATCAAGATATAAAATCATCAGTGTAGTCCCTCTATAACACCACCAGGGGTCCTACGCGTTTCATGCAACAAAACAGGACCCACCAGTGCAGGGAAAAGTTCAGGATGAAGTCCAGAGGGGAGCTGAAATCACCTTGTTGTTCCAGGCCCCCATGTGTTGAAGCCACCAATTCCAGGCGTGCCTTGTCCAAAAGGAGCAGAACCAGGCCGCAGGAAGCTGAGCCGCCAAGTGTAGTAGGGCCCAATAATGCATGGGTTCAGGGAAGTTGGCCAGAATGGAGGATGAGGGCAGGCCCATCGTCTGCATCAGTTCCCACAAAGTGACCAGAGGGCTTTTGAGCAAATGTTTAACATCCTTCCTGATCGTGGCTACCTTGCAGAGAGAGAGACGGAGCACCGACCTGAGTAAAATCCACTATAAAGCTCAGAAACCGGACCAATCAAAAGTGCACCAGATATGATTTCTCCACATTGATTACGTACCACAGATCCTGGAGCAGAAAGACCATGAGGAACATTAAGACATCACAGGACAACTGGGTCCAGTGTCATCAGTAGTATGTCATCCAGATAGATGATACACCGTATCCCCCAGGCTCTCATAGCCACCATGACTGGTTTCAACGATGTAATGAAGCACCATGGGACCGAACCAATGCCAAATAGAAGGCAGGGAATCTGCCGAATGCGGACAAGCCACTAGAACGTTGCCTCTCCATCTTGAAATTTTGATAAATGCATTGAGGGCATGAAGAAATTGAGACAGCCTGCTCGTAAGTCAGTAAGTCAGGCAAATAAGGAAGGACTTTTACCTGGGAAGTATCGATCCTGGGTGGATGAGAAACCACAGTTCCAGACCGAACCACTGGGAACAGCAGGCAGTACTGGCACTGGAAGGAATAGGAGGAGAAATACTCAAAAAGTGCGCTATCGACCAGCCTTCCAAGTCATCCAGCTTGCGTAAAGAGCCGCTCTGTAGGAAGGCCACATTGGCATTGCCACACAAGCAGATGGTATGTTCAACCCATGCACAGAGGAGGTGCACATCCACCAGTGTTCTTTGTCAGTAACACATAACAGGAACTTAGAATCTATGCCTAAAGTACAATGTGGGAGAAAAATAACACAAAATAATTACTATGAAAACGTTTGAAAAAGACTGGTGGTAGAATCAGTGCATGTAAAGTGTTAAAATACCACCACTTGAAATACCCCATGGTGTCTACTTTTCATATATATATATATATATATATATATATATATATATATATATATGGTTTGAGGGGGGTAAATTACATTGGCCGGCTTCAAATTTCTCCCAAATAGGACATGGGTGCATGATCACCAGCAGTGAAAATTGGAAAACTGGAATGCGCACCCTCCAAATAAGGTCTTTTAGCACCCAGAGAACCTGACACACCTATACATGGGGGATATCACTGTACTCAGGAGGTGTTGCCGAACACATATTGGGGTGTTCTTTGGCAGTATCCCTTAAAGTTCTCCGTACATGTATTCTTAAATTGCTATGTGTGTCAATAGATTGGTGGTAAAATGGTTGCATGAAAAGAGTTAAAATACCCCAAGTTTAATACCTTAGGTTGTCTTCTGTTAAAAAAATATATACATGTGAAGGGTTATTCAGGGATTCCTGACAGATATCAGTGTTACAATATAACTTGCGTTATTTTTTTAATTTTTTTTAAATGGTTTGGAAATAGCAAAGTGCTACTTGTACTTATAGCCCTATAACTTTCCAAAAAAGCTAAGAACATGTTAACATTGGGCATTTCTAAACTCAGGACAACATTTAGAAACTATTTAGCATGGGTGTTTTTGTCGGTTGTAACTGCGTAACAGATTTTGGGGGTCAAAGTTAAAAAAATTGTGTTTTTTTTGTTTTTGTTTTTGTCATCATATTTTATAATTATTTTATAGTAAATTATATGATATGGTGAAAATAATGGTATCTTTTGAAAGACCATTTGATGACGAGAAAAACAGTATATAATGTGTGGTTACAGTAAATGAGTAAGAGAAAAATTACAGCTAAACACAAACACTGCAGAAATTTAAAAAGTCCTTAATGGTAAGAAAATGGAAAAATGGTCTTGTACCTAAGGGGTTAAATAAGTTTTGGATAAAAAAAAAATGGTATCAGGACAAGCAGATTATGACTGCAAACACGTAGATTGGACAAACCCTCGAGTCCCTGGACAAGTAGTTGTTTTTTAAATTTCAACACCCCTGCCCTCCTTGCCATATACGCCCCGCCTTGTCATAATACCCTCCCTGCCATAAACCCACTACCTGGTCATAATTTCCACCCTGGCATATACCCCTTAACCAGGGGCGGACTGAGGACCCTCAGGGCCCACGGGCAAAATAAATCAAGGGCCCCCTTACAGGCCCCACCCATACTCCGCAGCAAGCGCCACCCATGTCCCGCCTCCATGCACCGCCTCCAGCCACACCCTACACAATCTTTAGACACAAGGAACAAAAGTGCAATAATCCCTTCAAGGCCCCAGTAGAGACTACAATTGAGGGCTAATGGGCCATGGAGGGGGGTCTTTCTAGCAGAGGCTATCTCAGTGTCCTTTAGAGAGTGTGTTAGAAAGAATACCCTCCAGGCCCTATTAGAGACTACAAAGGAGTCTAATAGGCTTGGAAGGGGGTCTTTCTAACAGAGGCCATCTCGGTGTTCCTGCTGGAAACAGTCGCCTCCAGGCCCCAGTAGAGACTACAATTGAGGGCTAATGGGCCATGGAGGGTGGGAGCATTCTTTCTCAGTGTCCTTTAGAGAGTGTGTTAGAAAGAATTTCCTCCAGGTCCCATTAGAGACTACAATGGAGTCTAATGGGGCCTGGAGGGGGGTCTCTCCAACACTCTGGTTCCTATTCACAATATAGCAACACAACATAACTCGCTGATACCTAGGCCAAGTTGGCTCCTCTTACCTTAATTACTGTTGCTGGCTGGCAGTCTGTGGGCTTGCTGGAAGGCTGTGGGCTTACTGGCTGCGGCTGGCAGGCTGTGGGCTTGCTGGCAGGCTGTGGGCTTGCTGGCTACTGCCGGCAGGCTGTGGGCTTGCTGGCTGCGGCTGGCAGGCTGTTGGCTTGCTGGCTGCGGCTGGCAGGCTGTGGCTTGCTGGCTGTGGCTTGCTGGCTGGCAGGCTGTGGCTTGCTGGCTGCGGTTGGCAGGCTGTGGGCTTGCTGGCTTTAAGCCTAACTGGTGGCCTGTGGGCTGGCTGGCTGGCTACTGGCCAGCCTGTGGGCTGGCTGGCCAGCCTGTGGGCTGGCTGGCTGGCTGGCCGGCCTGTGGGCTGGCTGGCTTGCTGGTTACTGGGGCACACGTAGATTATTTAAAGAAATAATCCATGCACAATAACCACTACTGCTCTGTGTAGTCGTTATGGTGCCAGGAGGGCCGGGCCCCCCTCCTAGAGTAAGTAGAGTCAAACCGTTTAAGAACAGTTTGACAACTTACCTGGGGTCTGCTGGGATATGAGGCTGTAGTAGGGTATAGGAGCAGTGGTGCAATGTGTAAGGGGTGCAGTGTGTGTGTGAAAGGTTCAGTGTTTGTGAGGGGGTGTAGTGTGTGAATGTGTTGGGTGTGTGGGGCAATGTGTGTACGAGGGGGCTGTGTATGTGTGTGGCAATGTTAGTATGGGGGGCTGTGTGTGTATGGGTGGGCAGTGTATGTGTGTGTGTGTGAGGCAATGTGTGTAAATGTGTATGGTCTGTGTGGGGGCAGTGTGTGTGTATGGGGGGCAGTGTGTGAATGTGTATGGTGTGTGGGAGCAGTGTGTTTATTGGGCTACAGTTCACTCTCACCACTGCGACCACCAGTAATACCTGGTGGTCACAGTGTTGAGAGTGAACTCTAGCCCGTAGCTCCAGGGCTAGAGTTTACTCTCGCAAAAGCCGTAACGTTGCTGTGGTAACCGCGGCAACGATCTGTGCTCGCGCAAGAAGGACCCAGAGGTGCTGCAGGCTGAGCTCCCGGGTCCTCTCTTCCTCCCTCCCCTGCTGGCTGCCCGCACGGTGCCTGCGGACAGGGAAGGGGGCAATTGCCCTCCTCTTACCCCCCCCTCCCCCTCTTCTTACCCCCTCCCCCTCTTCTTACCCCCTTCTTACTCCCACTCTCTTCTTACCCCCTTCTTACTCTCCCCCTCTTCTTACTCCCCCCTCCCTCTCTTCTTACTCCCCCTCTTCCCTCTTCTTACTCTTCCCTCCCCCCTCTTCTTACTCCCCCCCCTCTTCTTACTCCCCTCCTCCTCTTCTTACCCCCTCCCCCTCTTCTTACCCCCTTCTTACTCCCACTCTCTTCTTACCCCTTCTTACTCTCCCCCTCTTCTTACTCCCCCCTCCCCCCTTCTTACTCCCCCTCCCTCTCTTCTTACTCCCCCCTCCCTCTCTTCTTACTCCCCCCTCTTCCCTCTTCTTACTCTTCCCTCCCCCCTCTTCTTACTCCCCCCTCCCCCTCTTCTTACTCCCCCTTCCCCCTCTTCTTACCCCTTCTTACTCCCCCCCTCCCTTCTTACTCCCCCTCCTCTCTTCTTACCCCCTCTCTCTCTTCTTACTCCCCTCCCCCTCTTTTTACCCCCTCCTCCTCTTTTTACTCTCCCTCCCTCTCTTCTTACCCTCTCTCTCTCTTCTTACCCCCCTCCCTCTCTCTTCTTACCCCCACTCCCTCTCTTCTTACCCCCCTCCCTCTCTCTTCTTACCCCCTCTCTTTTTACCCCCTCTATCTTTTTACCCCCCTCTCTTTTTACCCCCTCTCTCTTTTAACCCCCTCTCTTTTAACCCCATCTTTTAAACCCCCTCTATCTTTTAACCCCCCCCTCTCTTTTACCCCCTCTCTTTTACCCCCCTCTCTCTTTTAACCCCCTCTCTCTTTTAACCCCCCTCTCTTTTAACCCCCCTCTTTTAACCCCCCTCTCTTTTAACCCCCCTCTCTTTTAACCCCCCTCTCTCTTTTAACCCCCCTCTCTCTTTTAACCCCCTTCTCTCTTTTAACCCCCCTCCCTCTCTCGTTTAACCCCCCCTCCCTCTCTCTTTTAACCCCCCCTCCCTCTCTCTTTTAACCCCACCCTCTCTCTTTTTACCCCCTCCCCTGTAGCGTGGCCGAGCTGCACTCCGGTCCGCGGTGCCCGGCCGGAGTGATAGGAAGGTGCACACTGTGCACCTTCCTGTCAGTCCGGCCGGGTACAGGAAACAGAAACTCCTGTTCCGCGCGGAACAGGAGTTTCTGTTTCCTGTACCCGGCCGGACTGACAGGAAGGTGCACACTCAGTGTGCACCTTCCTATCACTCCGGCCGGGCACCGCGGACCGGAGTGCAGCTCGGCCACGCTACAGGGGAGGGGAGGTGAGGTGAGAAGCTGCAGCCGCCTGAGCGCTCTTAAGAGAGTGCTCAGGCGGCTGCAGCATTTAAAGGGGCGGACGGGCCTCCTGATGGCCATGTCCGAAGTGCCCGACCGGTCAGTCCGCCCCTGCCCTTAACATGTCATATAATACCCACACTGCCATAATACCCTCCCTGCCATATACCCCCACCTTATCATAATACACACCCTGCCATACATTCCTGCCTTGACATAATACCCTCTCTTCCATGTAACACCCAATCCCATTGTTTCCACCTGTGACATATAACACCCACCCCTGCCATATAAGACCATATACTCACCACCTCACTTGCAGTCACCTCCTTCAATCCACTGTGTCCAATCCACACTGTTATAGTATCCACCACACTGTCCCACCCTGCCATATCCCTTTCTCCTGCTAGTTACACCCACCCACTTACATATACCTCCACGTTGTCACATTCCCCCATGCAATATCACATACAACTGTTCCCCCACTGTCCCATAGAAACATTATACACAGGCTCACATTCACAGATTACATATACAGTCACACACATTGCATGTACATAGGCTGTCACAAACATACATTTTCACACAAGGGGCTGGGACAGATATATACTTGGGAGGCAGTGAGATTAAACATTTTTTATGGACTATATAGGAGTTTGTGCACACCCTGCAGTGAGCCGGCAGCCAGGATGTCACGTCATCCTGGCATTGGCATCACTACTAGCCGTGCGAGTTAGCTGTGCAGGAAGAGCCCAGCAGCAACTGCTAGTCACAAGGGGGAGGATCCACTCCAGTCCTTTTAGAGCAAGGATGGGAGGTTGGTAAGACCTCTTAATAACTAAATATGTGTGTATATCTGTGGTTGTATGTGTATATAAAAGTGTATGTGTTTAGTAGATAGCTCCCTAATTTGGTGTACTTAATTATGCCAATCCCACATAAGGATAACAAATAAGGCAGTTATCTACTAAACAACTGAAAGATTAAAATTAAGAAAAAGACAACATTTTGATCTTTTAGCTGTTTAGTAGAGAATTCCCTAAATTGGTGCCCTTATGTGAGATTCCATATGTAAAGATACCAAATTAGGATGTTGTTTAGCAGATATCTCCTGTATTTGGTGTCCTTAAATATGGCAATCCCACATAAGGATAGCAAATAGGGGAGTTATCCGCTAAACAAAGATCAAAGTTAAGAGGTGTCAGACATTCCAGAAATCTGGGTGGCTTATGTGAATTCTATGCAAATGTGTTGTCTGATGCCAGCATGCACAACAACTTCAGACAGCCAATGGCAGCACATAATCCCTAGTGAAAATTATTAATGCCGCCCCCCCATCACGTTTATGTGCCTCCCCTATATATTGTTCCTAGAGTCACCACTGGTTCAGGGGCCCGATTGTGCACTGCAGTGCTTTAATGTTGCGAATAGGCTTCTGTAATAATGTAATGGCAGCATTGGGGTGGAAGTAAAATTCAGTCACATCCCCCCAGCTAACACTGAGACTTGCAGGTTGGAGAGCGGCACTGATTGGGAGAGAATCAGAGCCCAAATCCCAACAGTCTCACCCAGCAGGTAGAAAACAGGAGCATGGCATTGTGTATCTGTATGTGTGTCTGTGTAGTTGCATGTGTGTATATGTGTGTCTCTGTATCTGCAGATGTGTCAGTGTGTGTATATTTCTGCATGCATCTCAGCATCTTACCAACACTACACACAAACACATCCCTGCATTCCAGTGTAAACACTACATACAAAAACACCTCTGTATTAAAACATCACCATTATATATAACCACACCACTGCATCTCGCCAACACTACACACAAATGCATGCCTGCATTAAAATGCCAACACTACATACAAAAACACCCCTACATTCACTCACACATACTGCATACAAAAACATGCTTACATTGAAACACGCAAACACTTCTACATTTTAAAGGGGGGCGGGGGTGCAAAAAGAGGTCCTTTCCTCCACGAAACTGTATAGAGCCTTTGACGCTCTCCTTCTACCACTTTCCTGACCTCAAAGCATTTCCTGGGGAGGAAGTCCAGTAGCAAAGCGGTAAAAGGTGGTAGTGAGGTGTCTTTTGAGACATCTATCTTCAAGCTTTGAAGAAAGAGTCAAGGGTCAAGGGGGTCTTTGTTTTTCCTTCACAGAACATGAGGAGTTTGAATGGGTGACCCCATGTGAACCAGGTTCCCTGGGTCTGAAGAACATGGGCTATTGACTTCAAGTCCTTTCTACATTGTAGGGTTGGGGAAAGGGCTTGGTAGATATGTTATTGGACTTTCCGTTGCTTTTCTGGATAATTGCTTCTTTTGTCTTATAATTGTGGAAGTGGATGATCACATCCCTAGGGGCCTGAACTCATAGAGCACCCTGTCTACTTGCCATTGATGATCTGGTATGTCAAGTAAGAGTGGAAGGAAAATGAAAAGCATAGTCCTCATTGGATCCCTCGGTAGGCCTCTAATATGTAGGTTGTTCCTCCTGCTGCAGTAGGGACTACTTTGTCTTATGGTAAAGCCTGAGGTTGACAAAGGTCAGAACTCTTTTGGCAACCTTTGTCCAACCCTAGCAACACACAAATGATGGCACATGACAAAAATCCTCCTTAACCCCAGAATGGAAGACAGATATCTCTTTGGATCAAGAAGCTATTATTCCACTAATTAAATCTTATATCCCCGTATATTATGTATTTATAAGTATTTATACAATTGCTGTTTAATCATCTGTGTAGACCTCTTCAGGCAGAGAATTCCACACCCTTGTTGTTCTTACTGTAAAATAAAAAAAAATAAAAACTTTTCATTTGCCTTAGACTCAATATCCTTTCTTCCAGTCTAAATACTTGACCTTAACCTTGACCTTGTGTCCTATGTATAGTCCTGTTTATGAATAGAATAGTCTTGCAGCATGTGAGAGCACAGAGCATTTCATTCTTCATGAATAATGCTTTAAATGGCAAAGATTTAATCAAATTTATGACTATTTCTAAAATGTAGACCTTTCAAAATTGACATATTTAAAGTGAATAAAAATTAAGTAGTAGACTTTCAAAATGTATTTTTTTTCTAGCAAAGAATGTAGCAATATCCCCATGGTGAAACTTTTATGCCTTAACACTTAACAGGCTTGGTTCTATTCTTGGTCTTTAGCAAACACTCTGAAAGTACATTCTAAAGCATAATATATCAACCGCTCACCCACTTAACTATCATACAATTGAACAGAATTGACAGATGATATAGGAGGAGTTTGCTAAAAATATAAACTCACCCCTAGCTTTCCAACAGTGCACAACATTTCACTGGTTCACATAATTTCTACAGTCAGGGAGGGGGGCAGGAGGAAAAGGACTCTACCATTTCACTGTTAACATTACACTAGCATTCCAGACAGTGGCGGTTGGTGACATTTTCAATTAAGTGGGGCGCCATACATGGATTTAACTCTGCATAGGAATCTGTCTGTATAGCTCTATTACCTCCAAAATACGCAGATACCACATATGTGGATTAAACTATATAGAATTTTTTCAAGTAATGAGTTAAATAAATTCAAATTATAAGTGTAATACAGAATTTAGCCAAGATGGCACCAAAGGATTACTACAGTAAAATGCTAGATAGATATCTGTGTGGTGTATGCCTAACAGTTGAGGGAACAGTTGAAGTAACTGGGGGATCCATATGGCAGGCACTGCATCTTATGCAGTGCCTAGCTTTAAATCAGGTGGAGGAGCCAGGGGAGTCATGTGGCAGGCACCTCTGTCGATGCAGTGCCTGCCTAAATTACAGAGGGAGGGCACAAGCCAAAACTATGGAATCCCTGTGCCTGCCAACATGACAGGGGCTGTAGACCTACATGTAACTACTGCCAGCCTGTCCCCGTGGCAGTAGTTGCTAGTGCTGGGCACCTTGGGAGGGAAGGAGTTGTGCTGGAGTCTTTGGGCAAAGAGGCTGGAAAGCTAGGAAAGAAGGAGCTGGAGCTAGCAATGGGGTCCTGTGTTGGAAGGAGTTTAGGAACTTGGAGGGAAGGAGATATCGATAAAAAAAATAGCTGTAGAAGTCTTAAATATCCTTATTTTAGTAATATATTATTTAACTGTATATACTCTATGTGGGAATAATGCTAAAATGCAGACATTCTAATTACATTCTATGTTTAGTAAGCTGTGTGGCTACTAATGCCTTCTGGATCTTTACAAATGCCTGCAAGCATGGTATTTGACCATTTTTATTTATCTATTTTTGTCACATCTACAGCAATATCATTTTTGGTTTTATACTAACATTTCAGATGCTGTGTAAAATACTGCAAGACAAAGGACACTGGATACAGTCTAAAGCTTTTTTGTTTCCCCAATTTTTTTTTTTATAAAGGATGGACAGACACGTGCAAAACTCAAATTGGGTATATTTTCATAATTGTATTTTTTTAAAATTTGTTTGCAAAGCAATATTTACATAAATATATACTGTGGTCTGAAGTTTTATACATTTGTGAGGATATAATATCATGGTCTGCGTGGTTTGCAGTGATCATTAATTACTTTCTGTTTTTAGTTTTTACAGAGATATGGCCAACCTACATACATTTGTCTTGGATTATATATAATGAATAACCCTGCATAATAAATACTTAGTAGTGTATGTCAGTAAACTTTTAAAGTCAAAAACTTAATTCTGTTGAACAAAAGAGGAAGATATTTTTTTCTCTGCAATTCAAATGTAAATCAATGTATAGCGCCCAAGGGCACATAGTGATTATTGAAGCAAAGAAAAAAAATTGGGGTCTCAGCAATTTCATGACCTCTTATGCTAAATTCTGATATGCCCAGGAACCATTTACTCTGCTTATTATAAACAGAGACACAGTGCAGCCTTTAGATACCACAACTCAATCTGTCAAAATCCGATATTAATAGAACATTTATGCACAGTTGGTTTTATTGCATTTTTGCAAGTATGTTTGTCATTTTTTAATAACTGTTTTTAAACCAATATTACTGTCATGAGGATTCTACTAGCATAACAATATTTTAAAATAAATGTATTAAACCCATTTATAATTCCAAAATAAGCATCATATTTAGCATTTTCAAAAATGAGTAACAGGAAATATTATGAATAAACTAATATTTAGTTCTACATGATGTTCTAACATTTCTCTTTATTTTGTTTCCTTTATCTTGCTTACATTTTAACTGGGTGTAATCTTATGGAACAGAATAGGATATATATTTCATTGTGTCAAATATTTCTCATCAACACTGTCAGAGTTATTCCCTGAAGTGAGACCTGTCGGGAATTCAAAGTAATTCAAAGTGAATTTCAAATTAAAGGCCAAATTAAGTAAACTGGAGATATTCTCCAAGTCAGCTATGCTTCCAATTCACCTATTTACCCCTGACGTTTTAAATACACTTTTAATATATGACAATTCTCACACTGTCTGTTTTCTATATAATAAAGTAAAGTAAAAACATCTGATAAGCGAGCAACCCTAAGTCCTACCATAACTCTCATGAGGCTGATCCACCATAACAAAGCGCAGGCTGAATGCCTGACTGTTTTAGCGGCATATGCAGTGTTGCCTAAGAGGCGTAACGGTCGGGAGAGGTGGACAATCTCCGGGCCTGAAGCGCCTTTTATCCACATTTAAATCCTTTGGTGACCCATTCCCCCTCCCCTGGACCAGTGGGGATGATCCCGGTTTACACCCTTGAGGTCCCAGTGTTCCACCATACAATTGGGCGTACCTCAGCAAGCAAGCCAGTGCAGTAACTCAAACAAGATGGCGGACGCCACATGTCAGCTCGGCACTGACCCCATCTCCCAGCTTGAAAAGCTCTTTGCAGTGTTCTGGAGCAAGATCAGCAGGCGTCAACAACGCCAGGATTCACAGAAGCTACAAGCCGACCACATCAGCCCAGGGTAAAAAGGCTTTCAGTACCAAGGCGGAGACATCCGTGCCACTGGAAAATCATGAAAACCAGGTGCAACCTACCAGAGGTCAACCTCAAAGTCATCATTGCCCAGGAGAGGCTAAATTGCCAGAGGGGCCATTGATGCCACAGCTAGGCCTATCTCCATGCTCCAACTTGATGTTCCTGCAGCCTCTACCTGGGCCCTTGTGCCAGACAACTGCCTTGCTGGTATACGTTTCTTCATTTCTTTAACATTAACTAGACATATGGTCTGTGTATTTAAGCTTGTTTTATTATATTATTTCTTTTCGATATCAATATGTGTATCTAAGCTGTTTACTGTGCTTACTCGAGTTCCAACCAACGTTTTAGACATATATATTGATTACAAATTACAGTCTCTTAGTACTGGATATAAATACTTAGTTCCTTTAATATAAATATGTGCAGTAACATCAAAATGCCATGCAACAGTTTTTGCAATGTTTCCTGTCTGCCTGCAATAGCTGTTGTGGCATTGCAAGTGTTTCTGTAATACTATGCACAGCAAAAAATAAAGAATAAAAAAATAAACAAATAAATAAATAACCCAAACAAATAAATTAAAAATAAATTTAAAAGGGGGGAGTAGATAACTGAATCTAAATGGTGTATAGAGATCGTATAGTAGGAAGGAAAAACTAGGTGGGGGATCTAATTATCTATAGAACCAATCTCTACCTGGTTCTAACTCACCCTGAGCTCTCCTTACCCTGCCTTTATCTCAGTGACAAAAAGATTCCATATTCCTCTCCCTATCAAAGCCCTTACCCTGTCTGACCCTTTCTGTGTCCCTATATTTCCCTATTCTATCCATGAAAAATAGAAGGAAAGAAAGTGGGAAAAAAAGTGGAAGCCCAAAACTTAGATCTAACTTCTAGATCACTATTTTTTTTATTAATGTTTTCTTTTTTCTGAAAGACCAGTTTTTTTTTTATCTTTGTGCAAAAGTCAGATTGTGCATAGAAGGATTACTCCTATGCACAATCTTACTTTTTCACAAAGCTAAAAAACAGGTCTTTCAGAAAAAAGAAAACATTAAGAAAAAATTAAACAAAAAAAAAAGTCCAGTCGCTCACTTCCCCTCCCATCCCACCTCGATACCCCCAACCCAAATCTGAATGCTAACTACCTTCACTCCAGGATAATACAAGAAATACAAAGCAAAAAAACAACAAAATCTGCCTTGTAACATTCTTGATCTAAGGCATCAGAACCAAATTTGGAACCAATAAGGAATCTCTACCAAGGTTCCCATCTTTTGCTATGATCGTATCTATTTCCTCTATAAGCTAATTGTTTAATCCATCTGATATTATTGACTCTATGAAGACATTATTTCAGTGGTTGAGTTATCTTTCTTTCCCAATAAGCTGGGATAATTTAGTTTGCTAATTTATTTTGCAGCATTAATTAATCTTATCTCAAGAGAGCCCACAATTCCCTGCCAGTTGTTATCAATACGAAACAACAAAATAAGTTCAGGTGACAATTCAATCTGAAAACTACTTACTTTTTCAAGGATACCAGCATCCACCTGTGTCCGAAATAATTGAATGGTAGGACATGTCCACCACATATGGTATAAATTATCTTCCTCTTTTAAACATCGCCAACAGTTATTGGACAAAGATGGATAGAATATATGCATGTCAGCTGGGACTCTAAACCATCTAGATATGATTTTATTCTTGTGAATTGGAAGTATAAGATCCTTAGAGGGGAGAGTTTGTTCAGAAGAGATGTCAAGGGAAGCCTACTAAGAGACAATATTTAACAGAGATATATGTATATATAGTATATATTACTTGATGAACTTTGCTCCTCTGAGGAAGTTTGTGTTTAAAGATAGGAGGTTTTGTGGCTAAATAATTAGATTATTAGATCTGTCCATTGTTGATTGTTATTAAATCTAATATTAAGGTATAGCTTATGTTTAGTAATGTGGGTATAGCTTATGTTTAGTTAAGATTACGTTGCAGAAACATATGTAAATGTACCATTTTGTTATGTTATATAAACATGTAACCATATATATATATCATACAGAGTCCATACAGATGTTTAAACTGAAATTGGATAAATACTTGCAAAAACATAACATACAGGGATATAATTTCCAATTAGTGGGGTAAATGGCTGCTTAATCCAAGGAGACATCTGACAGCTATTTTGGGGTCAAGAAGGATTTTTTTCCTAGTCTGTTGCAAAATTGGAAGCGCTACAGACTAGGTGTTTTGCCTTCTTTTGGATCAACAGCAAAAACATATGTGAGGAAGGCTGAACTTGATGGACGCAAGTCTCTTTTCAGCTATATAACTATGTAACTATGTAACATCGCACTATTAAAAACTGGAAGATAGTGGGGAATTTTCACACATGGATTGGCCACCACAGAGTCCAGAACTTAACCCCATTGAGAATCTTTGGGATGTGGTGGAGAAGGCTTTGCGCAGTGGTCTGACTCTCCCATCATCAATACAAGACCTTGGTGAAACATTAATGCAAAACTGGACGGAAATAAATCTTGTGACATTGCAGAAGCTTATTGAAACAATTCCCCAGCGTATGCATGCTGTAATCAAAGCTAAAGTTGGTCCAACAAAATATTTGAGTGTGTGACCTGTTTTTTTGGTGGCAACTTTTTTTTTTTGCCAGGCAGTGTATTTAATATACAAATCATGATCTGTCTGTTTGCATGCTTGACTGAATGCCTCTTTATCTGTCTGTCCATCTATCTAACAATTTGCACTCACCATACAGACATTAGTTTTACATTATGGTTCTGTCTGTAGAAATTTACATGTACAGGATTGTCATTTGATACCCATAAGTAGTGTATTCACTACCATTGAACATTGTTTTTACATTATTTTTACTTTTATTGTTTTTATTAATAAAGTATTTTTTTTAACGTGTGCTAGCTAGCTAGATATTTCATCTCTTACTACTGCTGCTTCCTGATCCCTATATCCATGGTGGGGATATAAACCACTTACATGTCTAAGTACGTTTTATTCGTTTTTACACTTTTATATTACAGTGTACACTATATTTTGTATTCTCTTTTATATCTGAAATTAGACTTTTTGCACTACCTACATATCCAAGAGTAGGGATCATACCACTCTACACTTTACCCATTGACGCCATTGCCAAGCTCCAGCACATGTGAGTGTAAATCTATATACTTATTTACCTCTGGAATTCTATCTTATATACTACACTATATATTTTTTATCTTGTTCTTCTTTTTTGTATATGGGATTTCCTATAAGGAATACTCACTGGATGCACAAGACTACACTATATCCTCAGGCAGGGATCATACCTCCCACACACTGAAGTGGGACATGAATTTTAGCGCCTTAAAAATGTAAGTGCAAATTGTATTCCTTATTTATTACTAAACAAGAGACTTACAACACTATCAGCCTTTGCTCTCCTTTTTTAAGTTGTTTCGTACATGATTTACCAGTGTATTCACCACGTCTGAAATATTGCAGGATAAAGAATACTAAATTTGGATATTTATTCCATTCCAAACTGCAATTCGTTTGAATTTGGGCCAATTGGGTGATCGGTTCAAATTCCGAGCTGAAATGAAGTGGAATCACAAACCAAATTAAATATGCAAATGTTTGTTTTGATTTTAAGATTCTGAATTCTGCCTGTGGCACAAAAAATGACTGATGGGAAAAAAAAGTTGATTGATGGCTAGGGGACACTAAATATTGATTTTATTCACAGAACAAGTGAGAAATTATCAATAGAGGGGAAAAGTAGTAGCAAAAAAAAAAAAAACTGTTTTTATATATTGTTTTTTTTTTTACTTCTCCATCTGTTTTTTCCTCTGTTGGCTACTTTTTCTAACTTGATCTGTGAACCAAATGGTGGAAAAATGCACCTAGTAGTGCAAATAATATTATGCGTATATTTTACAATGCTCCAATTGGCCTATTATGCACCTTTTGGTTTGTCTGAATCATTTTCCCAAATTGTTTTACATTAACGAAACTCAGCCACTCCAAAAATGTTTTCTTTTTTCGTGAAGTTGGCTTGGGTGAAACATTTTTTTTTCCACCATGAACAAGAATACTGTATATATATATTTTTTAATGGATAAATAGCTAAATACAGATTTTGGATTTACAAAATTTTAGTTCTTTTTTTGTTGTTGTTATATTTGCATAGTAATCCTTACACATGACACAACTGTTTTATTCTATGTTTTAGCTATATATACCTCTTTTTTTTTAAAATAAATATTTTGGTTGCTTTTACAAAAAAAAAATGGGTAATTGATAATAAATGGTGTTAATATGGCTATTAGTTAAAAACAAAAAATGTTGTTTTTTTTTTACAGCTTTACAACATAGAGATCAATATTTTAGTCCAATTCTGACTTTTTAAAATTATTTTCTTGTCATATTTACAGTCACTTGAAAGCAAAATATAGAATTACTCTATACAATTTAATATTACATTAAATATTTCAAGTTCTGTATAACATTGCCATTGTCTTGAAAATGTCATTTAAAACTACTGTGTATTTTTGTATTATGCATTGCTATGTATTCCGTGAGGCTGTACCAGAAGAGTGTTGTAGATACTGAATGTATTTTCAAGTTTGCAGCAAGTATAACAACTCTGGCATTAAGGAAATGTCACATATGTCTGCTGTTTGCTGCCATTTACCTCTTGAAGGTGACTTAAAGCTGTTCTACAATAAACCATGCAGCCTTTGAATGGCTATGAAATGTGACTTTGTGCAATCTCTTTAATTGGTGTCAGGGTTATTTCAGTCTTTTTGTGAAATGCTGTTATAGTCTACAACATCTACCAAGGGGTTCTATAGGAATTGTCTCGTGATAAAAGGATGAAATGAATTATTTCAAGGGATGTTATAAAGCATTTTATATAGGCATTTTAAAAGAACATTTTTAAAAAGAATGAATAGCACAAAGTTCTGCGTATTTATAAATAGAAACCGTGTATGCTGGATTAAAAATGCTCATGCATAAATGTATCTCCAATAAATTGCAGCAATGCTCTGCTGCAATGTTTATGGGGCTATAGGATGATAAATATATACAAATAATTTACTTGTATGTGTTTTTCAAGGTGAGTGGACTCAAATGCAAAGAACTCGTCTGCAAAGTATATACATTCTTTCTTCTGAACATTGAAAGTAATGCATTGCAATAAAGTCAAATTACATTTTAATAATCCTTCCATCGAAATGTGTGTAAAAGGGAAAAGTAAGCATCATAACCAGAACACCCCTTGCAGTAGTTATGTTACTAATAGCTTCTCAATTTTGGATTAATCTGTTTTTTTTTATATAAGCAAACAACCAAATTTAGAGTTCCCCATAGAAGCTGCAAGCTGGTCTCGCTCGCATCTGGTATGCTAATTTTGTCACTATTTGGGGATATTGGGGATGGTCCATGGTTTTGGTCAAACTGCTTTGAAATGGTTCACAACTGGGAGACTGTTCCTGCACTCTCTTACCACCATAACAACTGAAAAATGAAGTAGTGGGTTTTGGGCTTATACTGCTCCTTTAAAAGTATTTTGATATGAGAAATAATGAAAGAAGTAAATAAATGTGTGTATTTCAAAATGATATACAATTCATTATCTAAAACAATGGCTATGCCTATACGTTGTCTCATGAATAGTGCATTTAACAAACCAGCACATGCTTTCTTTTGTCATACTTTATTCTTATTTATTCTTTATTATTTTCTTTATTCTTTACTCTTATTTATTCTTACTGAAGCAAACATCCTATAAATATGGACAACTAAAGCAAATAGTTGTAAAGAACACTTTTGACATAAAACAGTCAATCTCTCACATACACCCATGATTATAGGAACACTGTAATCAAAAAATGTATTTTGTTTTATTTACACCAGTTTCTTTACTATTTTACTGGACCCTTTAACCCCTTAAGGACTGGACTGTTTTTGCGATGTTGTACATTTGCAACCAGGCCTCTTTTTACACTTTTGTGGTGTTTGTGTTTAGCTGTAATTTTCCGCTCTCTCATTTACTGTTCCTATACAAATTATATATTGTTTTTTTCAGGACAAAAAAAGGCTTTCTTTACATACCATTATTTATATAATCTCATGTAATTTAATTTTAAAAAACAAACAAATATGATGAAAAATTTTAAAAAATACATGTTTTTTTGACTTTTACTTGAAAAATCTTTTACTCATCTACAAAAGCGAATAAAAAAACTGCTAAATAGATTAAAAATATTGTCCTGAGTTTTAAAATACCCAGTGTTTACATGCTTTTTTGCTTTTTTTTGCAAGTTATAGGGTTATAGGTACAAGTAGGATAGTGCGATTTCAAAACATATATTCTTTCAAATTTATCAATAGTGACATTGTAACACTATTATCTGCCAAAAGTCTCTGAATAACACCCCACATGTACATATTTTTATGTACTTTTTTAAAGTAGACAAACCAGGGTATTCAATATAGGGTATGTCCAGTCTTTTTTAGTAGCCACCTAGTCGCAAACACTGGCCAAAGTTAGCGTTCATATTTGTTTTCTGTGTGAAAAAACAAAAAAACTAAATTGAACGCTAATTTTGGCCAGTGTTTGTGACTAAGTGGCTACTAAAAAAGACTGGACATACCCCATTTGCAATACCTTTTGTTGTCTTCTTTTGCAAATGGTATGCCATCATGGGGGTAATTCTCATTCCTGGGCTACCATACGCTCTCAAAGGCAACATAACCAACCTGGCCATTTTCAATGTAAAAATATTTGACCCATATATTTGACCCTGTAACTTTCAAAAACTCTATAAAATCTGTACATGGGAGGTACTGTTATACTCGGGAGACTTTCTTGAACACAAATATTAGTGTTTCAAAACAGGAAAACATATCACAACAATTATATCATCAGTAAAAGTGCTGTTTGTGTGTGAAAAATGCGAAACAAAGTCACTTTCACTGACAATATCATCGCTGTGATAGGTGTTGCTGTTTTGAATCACTAATATTTGTGTTCAGTGAAGTCTCCCAAGTAAAACGGTACCCCCCATGTACAGGTTTTAGGGTGTCATAGAAAGTTACAGGGTAAAATACAGTGCTAGCAAATTAAATTCTCGGGAATTTCGGCCTGGGTTGGCAGGCAGGTCCCACAAATTGCAATTAATAAAATTACTTAATTATGTAAAAATATTACATAAATATGCACATAGAATTTAAATATATATGCATATTTATATATTTGAAGTCTACGTGTATATTTATATAATTATTTATGTAATTTTGTATATGGACATATGTATATTTCGTATTATATTTATTTATTTATTTATATACATAGATAATAATACAATTTCATTCTAAGTGTATTTTGATATAAATATATATATATATTTTAATATCAAAATACAGTTAGAATAAAATTCTATCTTCATATAGATATGTAATTTTTTTTAATGTTTAATCTAATTTAAATTACTTATTATTTGTATTTTATAATATATATATATATATATATATATACAATATATATAGTTATTATATATATATATTATATATATACGTGTGTAATTTAATTATAAGTGTATTTTTATATTAATATATGTACATATTAATATAAAAATACACTTAGCATGACATTATATATATGATATATAGACGTATATTATATAGGTATAATATATGTCTATATATCATATATATATACACATATATAATTATTATTACTTTTTTATTAACTTTAACTTTAATTTTTTCTTTGATTTTACAGTTGCAGGAAGACTGCCTGTCAGCACAGGCAGTCCCCCTGCAGGCAGACACATGGACACCTATTGTGACCATGTGGTCGCCCTGTTGAGCGATCACATGGCCACAGGGGTCCTAATCCGCCATGGGGAGACTGTCTGGGCTGCAGGCAGTCTCCCCACAACGGGAGCACCGCCGATCGCCGCCGGGGGAACGACGGCGATCAGGTAAGTACATCTGACCGTTAGGACGGTTCAGGACCGTCATCGGTCGGCAACGCAAAAATGCCGATGTCGGTCCTGAACCGTCCTCGGTCGTTAAGGGGTTAAACCCTTCAAATATTACATTTCCTTTAAATTAGCCCTCGGACTCCTGAGGCAAGCTCAATACATATTTTGTAATATCAACAAGCATGATGACCTGTCCCCAATCAAATACCCAGTCAAGCATTGCAGACATATAAACTGTGACCCACCATGCTGTTTCTTCTCTATGAGAAGCCTCTAATCTATTGAACCCAATGCTTCTCATAATGAACACACATTTGAAGCATACTTTGCATGCTGTCACCAGACATAAAATAGATTTTATTGTTTAATCTAATTTAGTCCAAAGCACTTAGTGGCTTTTTTTTTCATCTGTGAGAGGCAGCAGGTATGCCTCTAAATCACTTAATCTTCTTGAGGGCTATTGTGTCCCATCATAATATCAAATAATTTATACATTATTTCAGATAAACTATAGCTCTGATAAGGGGCCCCCACCTTCTTGACTGCATTGACTAATTTAAAATGTCTGTGCCGTTAGTGTCATTTTTGGTCAAGCTGACATAACTGACAGGCTGAGAGCACTGTGGGCAAGTTTTAAAGGTAAGTAGAAAGTGAAAGTGGCAGAAAATGGAGTAATAGACTGAACTAGTGACACATTTAAAATGGTAAGTGTGAGTTAGTAGCAAGGTGAGGGGTAGTGAATATGACAGCACTACAATGGTTAGGAGGAGGAAATTGAGTTGGTGAAGGAGTGTTGGCACATACGGATTCTCTGTATTTACTAAATCTGCATTCACACATATAGACTCCCATTCATGCCATATAATTACAAATGCCGATTCTCCACATACACCCTTGCACTTGCACAAACATACACGTAAATGTCAAAAATATATATTTGCTTTCAGATATGAATAACCAAAATGAATAACCCCTTAATTTACACACAAACAAGACCACACAAAATACTGACAAACAACACAATATATACACATACCATGCATATTCATTTGTGATAATGAGGTGAAATAAAGAATTAAATGTCATGAAATAAACCGTTAAATGCAGTTGAATATTTGACCATAATAAAAAAAACATGTAAAGAACATTATGAAACCTAATTTAAAAATGGTGTCTAGAAGAGGGAACTAAAGAGAAAAAAGAAGAATATGGACTTGAACTGACGAGGCTTGAGATTCAGATAAATTATAATGGAGACTAGAGACAGTATGAAAGAGCAAGGAAAGTATGGTCAACTGGATACATTTCACAGTAATCTCTATTGTGTTTGATTGTATCACAGAATTTTGTGCATCAGCTTTATAAAGATTAAAAAGTTGCTATGGAATCATGGTACATGGGTGACATGAAACGGTACATCGGAATAAGAAATTAATAATGATTTTTTTTTTTTTGCTGCAGGATAGGATGAGGGCCACTGCATCACTTAAACAGGAGAAATTACATATATAAATATCATTGAATGAAATACACATATACTAATATGTTTAAATAATGCTATGTTATTATTATGTCTCTTCCTTTCAGCCTTTAGTATATTGTACTGCATGTTCAGACAGTGGTGTCAAAGACACCACTCAGTCCAGTGACCACCACATGACTGTGAGAATCCCTCAACACACACACGGGCCTCTTCAAACTTTCATTCACAGTGTCCTATTATACATTTAATATAAAATGTGAAAAGAATATAAACATAGTGTTATGTAGATATGTATGCATATATGGGTGCATGCACTATGCAAAAAAAATTATGTAATACATAAAATGCTGTAAAATAAACTTTCAAAACATTTTCAAACACCAAACTCCCCTCTCTCTCTTTCACTCTCCTTTTCCCTTTCTCTCTATTTCTCGCTCACACCATCCTCTGCGATTTGACCATATGTTCAAGTTCTCATGTACAAAACCTAGGCAAGCTATAACATATGTTTAATTATTTCTATAGAGGTTTAAAATTAAGTTGTATTAGGCATTGTACTTGATAGGACACAAGTTTCAAAATTTACAGTTGTTTTTCACTGTAATTGAGGTGAAATTGCAAGCAATGGCGTCAGATTATTTTTGGCTAGTTAATCATATGAAGCTAAAGGATCAAATAATACTGACTTTGAAACTTTTATTAAACATAGTCTCTAATCTGGCAACAAGTCTTGCATAATGTTTCTCATACTTAAGGAGTCCCCATGGCTGCTTGAAACTGACACAAACGAAATACTATATATTTGTATGTTATAATTGCATATAATTAACAAATATCGAATACTTTAAGACATAATAATAATTATTATTACTTTAATATTTGTGTAATCATATTTTATATATATAAAAATTTTAAAAATTGCCGGCACTCCTGGATTTGCAGTTAAGTAGTTTTATTGTCATGAATGGTCGACATTTCAGTTCCTAATTTGGAACTTTCATGAGGACACAACAAATGATAAAATACAAATGAACAGCTTTTATACTGTGTAAGCAAATTAGTTGATCACTTGCCACCCTCAGCTGTTTGTCCAGTGGTCTGGGCTGACTGCTTCGGTGAGGGGGCGCTCATCTGAATCACCTGGATGATTACCTCACATTAGGGGCATGGTCCACCTCTCTAGCAAGTGTAGCCGGTGTCACTGCTGATGCTATTTGGCAATTGGATGCCCATGCGCACGCCAACAACTTGTGGACACTCCCATGTTAATCAGACACTCAGGAAGCTCCGTCCATCTGATACATGTATCTGACGGCATCTCTAAGGCTCCCAGACCACACCCATCCCACTGGGCTAAATAAAAGCAGCTTACTGCTACCCGTGGCCCCAGACTGTATACTGCATACCTCAAACATCAATATATAACTATTAAAAAACAAAACTAAGGTTTAAATCAATATATCTATCCTATATTTAGAGCGAATAGCAAATAAAATACTTATATACGTGAATGTGTTATAGTTTTACAGCCCAGCAATCAAAGGCATAAAAATATATTTTCATGTGAATAAACGAGTGAATATAAAACCCCCACATATAAAACTAAAGTGCAAAATAGTACTAAAGTCCATTCTAAGTGCTTCAATAAGTACAAAAAACTATCCTAATTGATCTACACGATTGCAATATCATACATATACAAAAGGACACTTATATGTCTCAAATACTTATATAAAATGTACAAAATAAAGTGCTCAAAGCCAGATTGTGCAAGAAGTAATAGTCCTAATTGTTAAAAATTCAATGAAAGTGGAAAAAGTGCCCCAAAAGGAAGAAAAATGGGATAAGCAGCAAGAGGTTTTGAACAATAGGAAATAGATGGATAGTTCGGACATAAATCAGGATAAACCATTTGGTAGAGGTGGTACAAAGAGAAAATAAAGTGATCAATAACAGATCTCAATATATCAATAAAATATAAAAAAAAAACACAAAAAACACCAATGTAAATAAAAACACAAATGTCATATATACAGTAATAGGACAGTGTATATCCAGTAGAGTACAATCATTATAGGAATGGTAAAAAGGAGCACTTCTCATTGAGACCTTTGAGAGACATTGTATGCAGCTCAATGATCCAAAATGTTTCCTGTTGTAATAGCAGTTTGGCCCTATCACCCTCTCTTACAGGTGTTGGGATATGATCAATCGCAACACACCTAAGTGTTGAGAGGTGGTGGTGATTTTACAAAAAGTGTCTGGCCACAGGTTTGTCCAACTTGCCATCTATGTAGGCAAGGCGGATACTTGACCTGTGTCCCATGATCCCTTCACAGAGTACGGTTTTAGTTTTTCCAACATAGTTAAGGCCATAAGGGCAAGTCAACTGAGTCATTTTACACAGCATGGGAAAATTCCAAAGAACATTCACACGCTGTGTAAAATGACTCAGAGCACTCTGATTGGTTGGCTTGGAATCCAACCAATCAGAGTGATCTGAGTCATTTTACACAGCATTCTACCCCCATAGAGTGTGGGAGGCCTTGGGGGGGGAGGGGCTAAGGAACAGGTGGGGAGCACTCTTCCCTGCCGCTTCAATCTTTACATATTACAAGGAGGGAGCAGCGCTCCGGTAGCTCCCTCCTTGTAATAAACTAAACAAACAAACAAACACCGATATTCAGTGTTTGTTTGTCTGACATTTCTATTCAAAAAAACGGATGCTGCCATGACAGTGCTGCTTTAAGATTTAAGTTGTAAAGAAATAGCCAGATATTAAACAGATATTTAAACAAAATGTGGTACAAAATCCATTGGATGAATAAAAATGTCCAAATTGTCTGATACTTTTAATTTGCATTTAAACCTTTTACTCTACTGGAGTAGAAGGCTAAATTTATATTTAGGTCAAGTCACTCACCATGTGTATGTTTGTTTTTCGACATTCACAAAAAACACACAAACAAAAAAAACAACAAAACAAAAAAGAATAAAAACAGAAGATGGAGGTACTATCGATTCAAATTTCACATAAATATTCTACAGGCGATGTTTCTCTCATGCCCTCTATTTTGGAGAATAATAAACCATTGCATTTTTTAAATAGGTAATTCCTTCATTTTTTTCCCCTCAATGAGTATTTAAAATCATTGGTTACTAGAAGTCATTATGTGCTTTGTTGTAGGATTGCTTCTTTTTTGTCCAACAACAGTTAATAGTTAACATTATACATACTGTACATGTTTTCTAGAGAAAATCAATGGATTTAGTAGTGGCAGGATAAACAATCTGTGTTGCTGACACTGCTTTGTACATGAGCAGAAATCTTAAACTTATCCACAGCAAGTGTTTTGTCAGTCTGGGTCTTCAGTTTATCGGGCTACATTGTTAATCAATATAGAACACAACTTCCATAGCATCATGAAGACATTATCTTTCCTAAAGATGAATCAACACTCCATTCTGAAAAGAATATGTCTTCTACACAATGGGTTGGCAAAGAGTCAAGACGATGGGTACGAGTCTGAAAATACAGTTGAAGATTAAAGATTGAGCACACTATAAGTTATAGCTTGTTATGACAAAGCAATACTTAGAATGTCACACATTTAAGTTAGATTTTAACATATTGATGTTTATTGGATGTGTGTATTTATTTCATCTGAATTACATTGTTTGAAAAAAAAATGTTTTGCGATAATCTGGATTATGAAATTGTGGGAGATTTCTTCTATAATTGTTTTGGGAAAAATTATTCAGGCAAACTAAACGAGTGTGAAATTTGGCAGTGTATTGCAAATATAAATATTATATATTATATTACAGTATACTGACAGGTGCATTTTTGTGTCATTAGGTTCACAGATCAAGTGAGAAGAAGTAAGCAATAGAGAAAAAAAGAAAAACGGTAAAAGAAAAAACAATAACAATATAAGTATATATTTAAAATATATACTATATAAATATAGATTTTTTATTTTCTTTACCTCTACAGGTCTGTCGTCACTTGATCTGTGAATACAATCAACATTTAGTGGCTGTTCCCTAACCACCAATCAACTTTTTTTAAATAGCAAATATAGTTTTTTTGAAGCAGACGTAACTATGAATCATGAATCCAAGTTTTGTGCATTGTACATTATATTTGTTTTGCGATTCATTCATATAGCGTTTCAGAGATAGGGATTTTTGATGAACCACAGATTCACACAGATTGCAATTAACTTTACACTGAATACACAAGTCTAATATTTATTTCTTATAACTATGCTTTTTTGGAGCAAGTGCAACCATTTGACATTTCATGGAACATACATGTAATTATTTACTATAACAATGTTACCATTTTACCTGTAGTTTACCACTGTGCATGTAGTTTGTCTTACTGTTATTTCCGGCAAATGTTTTTCACCAATAGTCCATGTACATATATTTTTATGTACATTTTTCAGTTGTATACAACAAATGTTTTCTTTGCTTCCCCCCTTTACATTCCAAAAACCTGCCAACAGAAACAAAGTCTCTTTATTTCCACTAAGCACTATCCACCCATCTGCCCCTCCTCCATACTTTTCCAGCTGTTTAGTATCATACTCAATTACCTTCTCAATCCAGTAGCTACAATTACCCTTTTCAATTCTCTCTTGCCATCACCTCCACATTTCTCTGCTACCTCTTATTTCTGCTCCCCATTTTAGCCCTTAGATTGCAAGCTCATCGGCTATCTAGCAAAGTACTCTGTAAGAAAGGGCTTCAATGGCTAGATCTCAACTCATGGGCAGGCCCCTCTTTACTTTTTGTATTAGCCAGTTTATATTGTGCTGTCTTTGACCCCAATTGTACAGCGGTGCAGAATATGTTTGTACTTTGTAAATGCCAGCAATAATAATAAAATAATCCATTTCAAATTAGCTTTTAGTTTTAGCTTTTAACACACATAATAAAAACATGCAGTCTTCATGAATTTTATTTTAATTGTCAACGGTAACATAACAAGAACACAATATTGAGTGTAATCAAAGAATTCCATCATCCATGACTGTTGGCATTATTATTAGTTAAATATACAGAATATAGAGACTGCGTGTAGTATGGACTGAGGCACTGGAGTGCGGTCATGGCCTGTACACAGGTTCTGTATTGCTATTTCTATATGCATTGTGGTTAAGACATCCAGAAATAGCATGGTAAAGGTCCTTGAAACTTGCATTTAAATGGACATTTAAATGACAGACATAACCTGTCACTCAGTACATTGGTGTTGAGAATACACAGAGGCTTTACAATAGAGGCTTTGTGTTTTAAATGTATATTAAGATAATGTCTTCAACAAAATAATGCAGTTAAAAGAATGATAATTCCTAATAGCATAGACACTCAGTAAATATTTTTTTGTAAGATAAGTTTCATATTAATTTGTTTCATCTATAAATTTACAAACATCTTTAGTTTGATATCTTGTGCGAAGGTTAGTTTGAATTAACTATGCCACAAGCATGCATTTGCTTATCTCTTTCCGCTGTATTATTATGTAAATAAATCTAATTAGATCACTAAGACAATGTTTGCAAAAAGTAATTTTCCAAGGATTAATATGAATCCTCTGTAATATTTTTAAATAGGGTTCATAAAACAGCTTATTTAAATAGAAAGTAGCATTCAAGTCTTAATAATTTAGCCTCATGTTTCTAAGATAAAAGCTAAGGATTGAATATGTGAAAGTAAAAGATGTTATCTTTCATTTTCAGATTGTAGTATTAAATATTAGAGGCAAACATTGTACTTTGTTTTATCTTAGCAATAATTATGCCTCTGATTGTAAATAATAAAACCATGTTGATTCCTTTGATGCACTGGGTTTGTTTAGACAATATTCCATTTACTACATTATTACGGTGAAGAGTTTATTTATTAAACCAGCACCTGAGGATTATTGACAAGTGAACTAATAACTTTAGGCTAAAATACTAAGGACTGGATTTTGAATAAGGGTTTACCCTGCTTGCTGAATAGCAATTTTACCAAAGACTGTAATGGAGGAATCACTGTTAAGTAAGAAGAGTAAACCTCACTCTGCTAATAGAATCCAGCATCCCAAGTTGGAAACTTGTTTTTAACATTTGGGAGGTTGCTTAACAATTTTAGATGACATCCCTCCGCCCCCATAAAAATGCGGACAAAAGGGAATTTGATGTGTCACATGGCACAAGAGGTAGAACCTCTCCCCTTCAGCTGGGACCAAAAAGAGATTGTGATAGAGACTGTAATGCTGGGATATGTGCCAAGCTGATCTAGATAGCTCTTTGTTGTCAGGGTGAACATGTAGAAAAGGAGAAGGGAACTGTAACAAATAAAATAGTTGTATAATGTGTGCTAAAAGTGTGCCGGACCCACCTAGAACCTTCACACCAGCAACTTAAGAGCAAAACCGCTAGGAAAGTAATTAATGAATGCTACCCCTGGGTGGCCGCCATTTCGTATAACGGAACGCACATGGTCAACAAAAGAATGGCGGCCATCTTGTCTCCTGAATGTGGGCAGTGGTACTTGGTCATCGAGTGTCTGGAACCCTTTTCGGCTAGGCACTTGCACAACTCTGGTAAAACTTAGACCACTGCCCGTTCTATTTCCCTACCACCTATACGAACGACATTCGGCAGATATGAACTACCGAACAGGGGGAGCATTTGTATCCTAAGATGAATAGATTCCCTTGCTTGGTGTTCGCACAGGAACCCCATGAACAGAGACTGGACAGGAAACCTATTCTCCTGGAACGGTTTTGGGCTAGCGCTTCATGTCTGGCTGGTCAAAATTTGTCTGATGGCATTCCCGTTCAATCAAAGCAATCTGAGTGATCTTTGTATATGTTATACACTCAGATCGGGTCTTTCTGGGGATGTACTTTTTGTGGGGACACTTTTAGGGTACTGTATTTTTGTATGGATTTTCTGTACCTGAGAGATAATGGAATTGGAGGGTTTTTTTCTCATGCAATTATCTCTCAGGCACAGAGGATTTTTGGATTGAAACCCCAGTTTTATAGCATTGCAAAACCCATGTAGGGGTCTGGACATAAAAGCCATGTGTGACCAAATTAATCTCAGTTGACTCCCAGAACTGTTACTGGAGGAATGGGCTATATCTACTAAACATCACTTCCCTTCCAGCTCCAGATGATTACAGCGGAGATATTCAGTCTCAACATTGCAGCTCCACTACAAAAAAGTTTAAAAACCATGGTACCTGTGAAATAAAGTCAGTTGCTCTTGCTTGCAGCAAGAAGAAGCTTGTTTGTCATTTTCTTGAAGTAAATATTCATACAGTCATCTATTGCCCACTATAGAGCGGTAGAATATCCTATAGAATCAGTAGTGTCAACTCTGCAGTATATCTTGCATTGCCAGTGGATATGCTACCAAAGCTGGGTCCTAGCATTTAGTGGTGCAGGTTAGGTAAAAGAAACCCATGGACAATAGTGTGCCTGAACTGGTAGACCTTCAGTGCCAGAGACGCCAGGGCCGTATCGTCATGATTTCCCTATTGGCTGTAAAGCTGTCCCCAAACATAAAAAAATATGCATTTTATAGGTTTATAGCTGAATAACTTTTTTGCTTGTTACAACTGACACAAAATCCTATATTACACTAAAACAAAGAAAAAAAAGTACAGTTGAGTTTGGAAAGATAGTTTCCGGAAACAGTCAAATGAAAAACATCCAAATGCACATATTGAAATTAACCCCTTAACGCCGTTACGGCGTTCTATGCCGTCGCGGCTTTAAAGGGCTTTAAAGCCGTTGCGGCGGCATAGAACGCCGTAACGGCTGAAGCCCCCAGGAGGTAAGCTATACTTACCTCCGCCGTGATCCTCTTCTGGGGGTCTGCCTGAGAGCCCAGGCAGCCCCCCTCCGGCAAATGAGGCCCCCGGGGGCCATGTGATCGCTCTCAAAGAGCGATCACATGGCCCCCTATAGCTGGCTATGGATCTGCCAGCAGGGGGACTGTCTAAAATATTAGAGAGTCCCCCTGCTGGTAGGTAGTGTAAAAAAAAAATTAAATACACATGTTAAAATAAAATACAAGTATTTATATATATATAATATATGTATATATATTATATATATAATATATATACATATTATATATATGTAACGTCATACGTAATGTATTTTGATATTAATATTAGTATATATATTAGTATTAAAATACACTTAGAATGACGTTGCATATATAATATGTATATATATATTATATATATAATAGATCTACATATATATATTATATATATATACGTATAATTACAATAATAAATAAATAAAATAATAAAATAAATAAATAAAATATTGAAACAAAATTTAAAATAAATTATATATTCATATGTAATTTCATTCTAACTGTATTTTGTTATTAATATATATATATTGGAAACAGAATACACTTAGAATGACATTCTATATATATCTATCTATATATAAAATACAAATAACCGCAAATATATATAGATAGATAAATACATATAATTACATGAAAGATTACATTAGTATACACGTAGAATTTAAATACCTATAAATGCATATATATTAAAATTCTACGTGTATATTTAAGTAATTTTTTAACATAATTATGTCATTTAATTAATTAAAATTTGATTGACATGCCTGACAACACAGGGAGAAAGTGCAGAGAATTTAATTCGCAAGCACTATATTTGACCCTGTAACTCTCCAAGACACCATAAAACCTGTATATAGGGGGTACTGTTTTACTCGGGAGACTTCGCTGAACTCAAATATTAGTGTTTCAAACTGGTAAATTGTATTACAACGATGATATTTTAAGTAAAAGTGACGTTTTTTGCATTTTTTACAAACAAACGGCACTTTTATGGACTATATTATTGTTGTAATATCTTTTACTGTTTTAAAACACTAATATTTGTGTTTAGTGAAGTCTCCCAAGAATAACAGTACCCCCCATGTACAGGTTTTATGGTGTTTTGGAAAGTTAGAGAGTCACATATAAGGCTCGCATTTCATTTTTTTGACATTGAAATTTGCCATTTTGGTTATGTTGCCTTTGAGACCGTATGGTAGCCCAGGAATAAGAATTACCCCCATGATGGCATACCATTTGCAAAAGTAGACAACCCAAGGTATTGCAAATGGGGTATGTCCAGTCATTTTTAGTAGCCACTTAGTCACAAACACTGGCCAAATATTAGTTTTTTGCTTTTTTCACACAGAAACAAATATGAACGCTAACTTTGGCCAGTGTTTGTGACTAAGTGGCTACTAAAAAAGACTAAACATACCCCACGTTCAATACCTTGGGTTGTCTACTTTTTCAAATGGTATGCCATTATGGGGGTAATTCTCATTCCTGGGCTACCACACCGTCTCAAAGGTAACATTACTAATCTGGCAAATTTCAATTTGAAAATGGAACGTTCTATATTTGACCCTGTAACTTTCCAAAACACCATAAAACCTGTTAATGGGGGGTACTGTTGTACTCGTGAGACATCGCTGATTACAAATATGTGCATTTTGTTGCAGTAAAACCTAACAGTATTATGACATTTACAGCTAAAATGTGAGGCGGAACTACAAATTAAAAAAAAAAATTCTAATTTCTTACAGTTTTTTTTTATTTTATTCATAATAAATTGTTTCATATATAAATATTTTATATGAAATGAAAGCCCTGTTTCTCCTGAACAAAATGATATATAATAAGTGTGGGTGCATTTAATATGAAAGAGGTGAATTACGGTTGAACAGACATATAGCGCAAATTCCAGTTTTTGTTTACGTTTTGTTTTGATCAGAACGTGCACTATTGACTCCGTCCTGAAGGGGTTAATGACCTTCTCTGGGTTGTTTACTTTTTAAAAATAGTTTTTTAAAAAAACATGTAAAACTTTCAAAATCAGAATAACCTATTTTAAAACCTTGCAGCTTAGAAAAAGTGATGTCAACTAATAATCTTTCTATAACAGTCAAGTGATATGAACATTCTTTAACCCCTTAAGGACACATGACATGTGTGACATGTCATGATTCCCTTTTATTCCAGAAGTTTGGTCCTTAAGGGGTTAAATATAAGTTATTACCAAAAGGAAATAATCAGATTTTTGGCTATTTTTCATCAGCTGTCCTAGAAAATGTGGAAATTATCACAGGCATATATGTGGATTATATTACTCTTCCCTAGTTTAAAGATACCTTATTCAGACTTAATGAGGCACATGAATAAATATGGTATCTAAATAAAGCACACTTTGTCATAGAATCAACTGTATACAATATGTGTGGGTGAAACAAATAATGAATAGGGAGGCATTGGAAGAAATTTAAAATGTTCTTGTTTAATATCCCTGGCCATTGAGTGGTTAACAAGTAACACTGAACTAGCAATATTTAATACAATGGATGAAGCAACTGTCTCGTCTTCTCTGTGTATGTTTAAATATCACAAAAATGTTTATAGATATTATAATAGTATAGAGTGATAGGTCCATGCAAGTTAATTAGCTTCCTCCTCCCATATAAGGCATTCCCCTCCATCTGTAAATCTTTGTATAAAATATTTTGAAATATTTCTGCAAAATCAATTACTTGCTCTAGGCGTTTTATTCCCGAATATTCCAATCTCTTACACTTTTTAAATTTGTTATTCTATTTGTAAATTTGTGTCATGTAATGCGATTATAAAATCTGAACAAATCTAAACATCATGCAAAGTTCTGGAGCTCAGAGTGAGTTTTTTCTTTTAAATCATTAACCCTTGAAAAAAATGAGAAGTATTCCAACTACACCCAATTGAGCTTAACCTTATTCTGAGTAGTAATGAATAAGCTATGACTCAATTGCTAATTAGGATTCTTGATGTAGATATACTTGTTGACATCTTGCTTAATAAACCATTTACTACAAAGTTGTTGTTTTTTTAAATAAAGAAATAGCATTTATTTATGTATCCTTTGTCTTGTCTTGTAATATGTATTGTGTTATTCATAGTTTGAAAAAGTATCATAGGAAAAAAAATCATTTTTATAACATACCTTAAGCGTGGCAAAAATAAAAAAAAAGCTCAAAATCCATTGTAGTGGGTATATAGTGGCATTCATGGGGAATCAGATTCCTAAAATGTAGCCAAATGTAAAAACAATTTGTAAATATGCACATATAAGTATGGCTTCCTATCTGCAATGGTCACTTATCTGTACTATTCAGAGCATTGCAGGGTGCAGCCTACAAAGAATCCCACTAATGTACTAAAGTGTGTTTATAATTAGTGATGTCCCGAATGGTTCACCGGCGAATAGTTCCTGGCGAACATAGCTTGTTCGTGTTCGCCACAGATGGCGAACATATGCGATGTTCGGTTCGCCCCCTATTCGTCATCATTGAGTAAACTTTGACCCTGTACCTCACAGTCAGCAGACACATTCCAGCCAATCAGCAGCAGACCCTCCCTCCCAGACCCTCCCACCTTCTGGACAGCATCCATTTTAGATTCATTCGGAAGCTGCACACAGAAGTGTGTCATATTTGAGCATGCTAGGCTGAATGTGCGTATATCATGGCTAGTTGCACTGAGGGTATGAGTATATAGCAGTACATTGTTGTGAAAGATGGCTGTCATGTTTAGGGTGTAGCTTACACATTATCAACTGTGTATTTATATCAGCAGCTCCACCACTAGTTATAAATCAAGTGTGAGTTGCCCCATGAGATGAGACTAGTGAATAACATAATACATGAACGGTTAAGGTAAAGGCATGTAAGGAACTAGGACAATAAACTCTTTAGGAGGTGAAATAATGACATGTTTAAACGCTTGCTACTTTACTATTAGTTAATGTGCAGAGAGCAGTTCATGTGATCAAAGGCATGGTGTGGAGGATCGACTATAGTGGGACATGCTTGGCAGGCTGCTGTTTACTGCTTGTGCTCCTCCGATCCCTTCTGGGCGCCAGGTGCAGACCCTAGGAGTCCCTAATACCTGGAACAACAAAGGCAAGTCTCTGGCTGAGTGCCGGGTTTGCGGCTTGAGGAGGTTGAAGCTTGTTTTGTCGGGTGGTCGGATCTGTCCCAGTGGTGCTTCACGTCCGGTGGCTTAAGGTGGAGGCGAGTGCTTGACGTGAGGCAGGCTCTGCATTTCTGTTTGTGCCTCCGGTCCCGTCTGTGACGCCTTTGCGTTGGTGGATTTTAATGGGGACTGCTTTGCCTAGCAGTGGTGGAGCTTGTTGGGGCTGTGGTGGAGCTTGTTGGGGCTTCCTGCTTGTTATTTGCTTCCAAAATTGATTAAAGAGTCTGTCCAGCTTAGACTCAATATCCTGCCATGCTTTGCTGGTACCAGGAGGACACGTGGCTGCCGCCATATTTGGAGAGTCGCAGATGAGTATGTCAGCCTAGGCGGCTGTGCTCTGTGCGTCCATTAGCTCCAGACAGCCTCTCAGGGGTGGACCGGGATAACCCACACCGGTCCTGCTGGGAAGTAGCTGCTCCTGGGCATCCCAGGATCGGGAGATCATCAGCCTCTACCGGCCGGTGAGCACCAGGCCACACTTGCCACGCGGAGGTAAGTAAGACTCTGTCGAGTTGCTGACCGCTATTAAGCATGTCGGGTCGGTCAGGTAGGAGCAACATTGCTGGGTCATCCCCTTCTGGGGTGAAATTCGCTTGTTGATAGCTGCTTAAAGTAAAGAGATATTGAGGGAGCTCACACGAAGTGCGTCTTTCCTCCATGACAGCTAGGCCCCGCCCCCCGGAAGCTGCATTCTTAGTGAGAGGAGGGACAGTGTAGCTGCTGCTGATTTAATAGGGAAATCGATAGCTAGGCTAGTGTATTCAGTGTCCACTACAGTCCTGAAGGACTCATCTGATCTCATCTGTAAGAACAGCACCCCAAAAAGCCCATTTTAGGGCTAGAACATCAGTCTGCTTTTTTTTTTCTGTGTAATCAATTGCAGTTGCCTGCCTGCCAGCATGTGTGTCAGGCTCACAGCGTATACTGTGCCCACTTGCCCAGTGCCACCACTCATATCTGGTGTCACAATAGCTTGCATTTAAAAAAAAAATAATATAACGTAATATAATAGCAGTCAGTTTCCTTCACACGTGTGCGTTTCAGGGCCTGCCAGGGCACAGTGTCACACCAGTGCAACTCATATCTGGTGTAACAGTAGTGTACATTAAAAAAAAAAAGTTGTCTGCAAGTGTGTGTGTCAGGCCTACAGCGTCTACTCTGCCAACTTCTGCCAGTGCACAGTGCCACTCATATCTGTTGTCACAGTAGCTTGCACGCATAGTACCACTAATCGAAAAAAAAATGACAGGCAGAGGCAGGCCACCCTGCAGGGGCCATCGTGGTCGTGGTGCTGTGATTCCCTTTGGCCCTAGAATAATGCCCAGTGTTCAGAGGCCACGTACCCTGAACTTGAAAAGTTCTGAGGACATAGTTGACTGGCTAACACAGGACACCCAATCTTCTACAGCTTCCGCTCGGAACCTTGACGCACCATCCTCTTCCAGCTTAGCTTCGGGCACCTCTCAAGTTACCACTCGCCCGCCTGCCGCCACCACCAACACTAGCACCACAGCCGCTTCACTTGATCTGTCAGAGGAGTTATTTACACATCAGTTGGAAGAAATGAGTGATGCGCAACCACTATTGCCAGAGTATGTAGATAACAGGGATATGTCTCAGTCAGGCAGCATTACACACATGGACGTACGGTGTGATGATGATGAGGTTGTCATCAGTGAGGACAAGGAACGGGACATGGCTAGCTTGGTATCCAACCTTGTGCAAATGGGGAGTTTGCGGTTGTGCAAATGGACTGTTTGCGGTTGTTTGCGGTGCGTTAAACGGGGAGTTTGGTCTGTCAGTGTGAAGCGGGCGTAACCCTTAAACTACCTGATCAATACAACATCATACCTGATGTTTTAAAGCACGTTATTCCAAACAATTTAGGAATGTTAGGTGATTTATGCCCTTTATGGATTAAAACCAGACTCTGCATCAACTATGTAATTTTCCATGGGAGTTTTGCCATGGATCCCCCTCTGGCATGCCACAGTCCAGGTGTTAGTCCCCTTGAAACAACTTTTCCATCACTATTGTGGCCAGAAAGAGTCCCTGTGGGTTTTAAAATTTGCCTGCCTATTGAAGTCTATGGCAGTTCGCCCGGTTTGCCCGTTCGCGAACATTTGCGGAAGTTCGCGTTCGCAGTTGGCGAACGGAAAATTTTATGTTCGCGACATCACTATTTATAATCTCACTCCCTCCTTCAACCACTTCGGCTGGAGTGCAATCATAACATTTTATTTTTTTTTTATATTCTTTATTTTTCTTTGCAAGACAGCAGAAACATATCATACATAAAAGCAACAACACAGAACGGAAATACGGTATGATGGTGTGCAACTATGTAATGTTAATGGTATTCCATGATAACCTCTTTCGTGACGACGCACTGTGCATGTGTGTCACATTCCAATGTCCATGCTCGTCCAATATGGTGTTGCCCATAATTTCCAGTCCTGATAAAGCGATCTTAAGTATCGCTGTACATCTCGCAAAGTGTTTTTAGTTTTTTTTTTAAATCTTAAAACAACAAGATATAACAAGGAACTATCGTAATGTAGTCACAATACTATGCAACTAAGGGAGTTATGAATAATCGCATTTGCATCTCTAGCTGTGCGGCAAGCCCCCCATAACCCCGGCGGCTGCAAGTAAACCCTTATGCTGGTCTCATAAGATAGTTCAAAATATTGTGATTTCAAAGGTAGGAAAGAAGGTAAGTTTCCTCGAAGATTCGAGGAAAAGGAGATATGCAGATATAAAGAGGGGAGAAAAAAGAAAGGAGAAAGGGAAGGAAAAAAGGGAGGGAAGGCGAGTGGGGATGAGGCGGATTATGGGGAGGAGGTCGGTCCGAGCAGCACCTCTGTTCCAGTAACGATAATAGGGAAGGGGGAGTGATCCCCCTCCACCAGCTATCTGTCCTAGGCGTCACTGTGAGCAATCGCTCTGCGACATAAGATACATGTGGGACGGTGGGAGTCCAAACCCCCCGACTTCGTTAGTGTGGCGGGGTTTTAATCAAGAACAATCTTGTCTGGTTACATCTCAGTCGTTAGCTATGCAGTTAACCCACGGGTCCCAGATCTTTTCGAATTTCCTGATAGTCCCCCTAACCTGAGCCGTCAGTTTATCCATCAGATATGTGTCCTTTATTTTATGTTTTGTGAATGCTAAGGTGGGGGTGTCGCTCTGTAGCCACGTTTGCGCTAAGGCTCGCCTTGCGGCTAGGGTTATTCTGTGGAGGAGGGTCTGTTCTGTTCGTGACCAATTCTCTAGGGATCTCGATAACAGGAATACCCACGGGTCTGGCTCCACCACCCTGTCAAATACATCTCCTAATAACGTTGCTATTTTCTTCCAGTATATCTGCACTATCGGGCATTCCCACCACATATGAATATACGTACCCTTCTGGCCGCAGCCTCTCCAGCATACGTCCGTCGGAACCTTTCCCATGCGGAAAAGTGTCGCCGGGGTGGCATACCATCGGGAAAGGGTCTTATACGATTGTTCTTGCAGGGTTACACACACTGAAGAGGCCGCGGCTGCTTCCCAAATTTCTTGCCACTCGGCTCCTTCTAACACTTCGTTTAAGTCCGCTTCCCATTGATCAGTGTATTTTATGGTCCCCCATTCCGAGGTGTGGGTACTCAGGTGTGCGTATATGCAGGAGATGAGTCCTCTCGGAAACTGTTCCCTGGAGCATATCTTCTCGAAGAACGTAAAGGGCATCTGTGCCGCTCGTTTGATCCTGGCAGCTCGGGCATAATCCCGAAGTTGAATATAACGGAAGTAGTCAAAGGGCTTCAGCGGGGTCCTGCCGTTCAAATCCTTGAAGGAGATCATAGACTGATTAACATATAGATGATGCAGTCTCTGCAGTCCCGCGGTTTCCAAGCCTTTAAAGTCTTGGGCCCGCATACCTGGAGGGAAATCTCTATTTCTCAAGTACGGAGTCATCGGGGATAAAGCGGCAGTCAGGTCATGTTTAAGGGCGTTCGTGTCCCAGACCTTCAAGGAGGTCTGAACCGCTTGGCACGGGACTCTGTCTAGGGGTCTAAATTCTTTTGGGGTCCATATGAGGAATTGGGGGAGGTCCGGGTTCAACAAAGAGGATTCTAAGTCCACCCACCGCCTCTCGTCAGGGGGTGTATGCCACAACGCAATCTGGGCTAATTGGGCCGTTACATAGTAATAATAAAGATTTGGCAGCCCCAGGCCCCCCCTCCCTTTCGCCCTGTAAGGTATATTTCGCGACGTCCTATGTTTCCTGTTGTGCCAGATAAACCTACCGATTGCCTGTTGGAGCGGCCCCAAGCTGGATTTGGTCAAGTGTATCGGGAGGGCTTGAAAGAGAAAAAGTATCCGAGGCAAGATATTCATTTTTACCGAATGAATCCTCCCGATCCACGAAATTGGTTTATCTACCCACACCTCCAGGTCACGCATTAATTGTCTAATTAGGGGCACGTAGTTCTGTTGGTGTAGCAGGGAGGGGTCGGCTGTTAGCCAGATGCCTAAGTATTTAATATGATCCCTCACCACTTGGACGTTAAATACTCTCCCGATGTGCGTAATCTCGGCATCGCTCATCCCTATGGGGAGTGCGGACGACTTGTGGAGGTTAACCTTGTAACCGGCCACCACGCCGTAATCTGCCAATATCCTCTGCAGGGCTGTCATTGACTTCAACGGAGCCGTCAATGACAGTAGTACGTCATCGGCGAAGCCCGAGATTACGTATTCCTGTCCCCGTATCGCGATGCCCTCGATCTCTGGGGTGGTGCGTATCTTTTGCATGAGAGGTTCCAATGATAGGACGAATAGCAGCGGCGACAGGGGACAGCCCTGTCTCGTGCCGTTGCTCAGCGGGAATGGGATCGACCTCGCTCCCGTTATCCTAACCTGTGCCCTGACATTAGTGTATAAGGCTTGTATTGTCGTGATAAAACGATCCGGCATCCCGAATTGACGCAGTGTTTCGAATAGGAACGGCCATTTAACTCTGTCGAACACTTTTTCAGCGTCCAGTGATAGCATCAACGTCGGGATCTGTAGTCGAGCTTGTCTCTCTATGAGATCGATGTTTCGTCTCGTATTCTCGAACAACTGCCTCCCCGGCACGAAACCCACCTGGTCTGGATGGACCAGGCTAGTGAGGATCGGGTTCAATCTGATCGCTAACACCTTCGCTAGGATCTTGGAATCATGGTTAATTAAAGATATCGGGCGGAAATTCTCCGGGAGGGAGTCATCCTTTCCTGGTTTTGGCAGTAAGACAATATTCGCAAGGGACATATCTCGATCCGTGATCCCCCCGTCTTGGAGGTCATTAAACCATGACTCGAGGTGGGGTACCATTTCTTCCCGGAAAGTCTTATAGTAGCTTCCGTCGAAGCCGTCCGGACCAGGTGCCTTATTGCTCTTCAGAGTTGATATCGCTGCGTCTATCTCCTCCGTCGATATCTGGCTACTAAGGGTGGTCGCATCGGCTTCGCTCAGTGTCGGGAGATGGATCCCCGATAGGAAACCACGAATCTCTTCCATACGTTTTTGAGGTTCCGTGGCAATCATAACATTTTAATGTAACATAATGTGGTACTTTTATGATAACACATAAACTAATAAGTATTTAATTTACACCCTAGCCAAGGTAGATTACGGTAGGTTAAGGACAGAATATCCTGAATATTACCGGTTCTTAGTATTGGCCTGGCTTAATGTGGATAATAACAGTATGGGAAAATAGCAAAGTCAAGAACTGAGGTATGGACTCATAGAAGGTAGCATCATTGATAAACAATGCCAAGGACAAGGATTACAGAAGGTAATGTAGTCAAGAACAAGCCAATGTTAGCAAACCAGAAAATTAGAAGATTACAAAAAGTAGGACTCTCAAGGGTTTAAATGTTGCTGAGAACACTGTGATGGAATGAATATACTACTTTTTTAAATCTGGCATTGCAGTTCCATTTATTTAATTTTTCACAGTTTGAGAGGTATTGGGACAGTAACCTCTGTAACTTGCACCCAGTTATATACCTGGAGTGCCTGTTCTCTTTAATTGTTTAATTTAGCATCATAAATAGATGCAGGTTTAGAACAATAAGCATCCAAAACAACTCCGGAATGGTACTATCTGTTCACACTGCCATGATAAAACCTTTTTCCATAACATACAAAACAGATGCTTATTTTAATATATCATTTACTATCAAAAAAGTGTAAAGCTGTGTCACCTCTTATGTCATATCCATCAATACTCTGTCTTCCTTTGTGAAAAACAAAACAAAACATTTTTTGACAGTAACACACACATATCATACAAAAAGGGCATATCAAGAATGTCATTCATATGGTTGGTACTTTAACAAAATGTAAACAGGTTATGCAAAATGACATGATGAATAATAAAGTCTACTAAAATCCTTATTTAACAGACTTTTGTTATTTACAAAGCAACCTTAATTTGTTTAATATTTAGAGGTCTGATATGTGTATTATTATCATTAGCTTGCATTACCTTAGTTAACCCAACCACGTAAAAATAAATTTGCCTTTTCTCATGTCATACTCTGTGTGACTGAAATTTCTGTTTGTTTGTTAATTTGTTAATTTTATTTTTTATTTAAAACTGCTTTGTTACAATGTTTGCAATTTTGTTTGTTTTATAAAATATAATTTAGAGAACATTTTAATGGCTCATTCATCAAACAATGATGAGGATCATCAAATTCTTTGTGTTGATAACTGTTGACTTCAATAACAGTTATCACAGGCAATTGAGCAATGTGGCACATCAATGTTTGATGACATTGTTTTCAATTAGCATTGATTTATGAGTTAATAGGATTTGCGTTACAGAATAAAGCAGCATAGTATTAGTGGTCTATGATAATCAAAATATGGTTTACTGCCAAGCGCTCTGGTCTGAAGGAATGAGTAGATTAATCTAAAAAAGTAAATTTACTAGAAACAGTGTGGATACTCTACTGTAACATATATAACATAATCCTATATGGTTTTGCAAAATATATTGGAATACAAGCATCACATAGGTCATGAATTATTGGTGACAACATAGTCTGTATTTTTTCTTAAAGGTAAATTTGCACATTTCAGCCCATGATTACTATTTTTAATGGGAAGGAATAAAATAACAAATATATTCCCACTGGTTTCTCCAATGTGTAAAATATTTACCCATGCACTATTTTTTTATGATTCCTATACGTTGATTGTTAGTATCAAATAAGCTGACAGTGGTCATAATGAATTTCCAAGATTGGGCATTTGATTTGACAGTCACATACTTTCTCGTGGTACATTATAAGATAGGTGATATATTCACATTTTTCCTTTAGGAGTCAGCATATCCAATCAGAGGGCTTTTTTACTTTACATTTTGGTTTGGCTTCTATCATAATTACGATTATACATATCTGTTTTAACTTTTGTTTAGTACTTAAGGGGATACTTTAAGCACCAACATAACTGGCTTTTAATGTAGTGTTTTGGGTGTGTTAATGCTGCTTCTTTCTTGCAAATATAACTTGTTTATGAGTAACTGTCAGACTCCAAATGTATGATCTAACATAGACTCTTGAAATCAAAGATCTTAGCATTCAGCATCATCACACTCTTTTAATAGATAAGCATTCAAGTTTTCCTCTATGAGAAACACCCAAGTAGCATAACCACTTAATTGAGATAACATTGTTAGGTTGCCTAGAGTATTCATTTGTGTTTAAAAGAGGTTCTTAGTAAAATGCATTGGTAATGTATATGATAATATAACCAATACAGCTACCCAAAATTGATAGTAATTTGAGTGTGGACCAATATTGTATATAAATATTGGTAAAGAATTTGATAGCAGTAGTAGTAGTGCATCTTAATAAAAGTGGCAACATAAAGTAAAATTAATATCTGTATGTATGAATAATGCTAATATACAGTAGTACAGGTATCCTACATTTTTGTACTATGCTATCAACTTGTACATATGTAATACAAATCACTAAATTATATCAAGCTCTCTCTCACACCTACTACCTCCATGACTGCCAAAATGATTGAATAAAGTTTCTAGTTCACAAGTAATTACTGTAGTAGAGGAGAGAAAAGGGGTCTGTCATTTTTAGTACCACGATAGAACGTTTTAGGTGCAGCATAAAACATTGTTAGAGATTAATTTATCGGCAGCATGGACTCTATAGGCACCAAAACAGTTTTAGCTTAATAAAGCAGTTTCCTGTACACAGGAAACACATCCTGTACAGAGAGCTCTAATGTTTAAACTTCCTTTATAGCACATTGGTTTTATTAGAATGTCTTATCTCTTGCCATGTTAATAGTAGTCTAGACCCTGCAGGAGCCTCCAGTGTGTGATTAAAGTTCAAAGTACAGAGCACAATATAAAAACATCTAACACAAGTTAACATCTCATTGAATACGATATATATGGGTGCACATAAACAGAAAGAGGGAATTGTGGTAGAATGAACACATGGCAAAATTGCCAAAAAGACATTGGTCACAAAAAAACCTTGGTCCTCTATGCCTAAAAAAATAAAAATAAAAAGCCTTGGTCCTTAAGGGGTTAAACTAGGTGTTTAAGCAAGTGTTGCTGCCTGTAAATTGTTTTGTATGCACCTCCTGATTTTGGATAAAATATTGTATTACATAATATAAGATACACAATATGTAAACAATGTGGATTTTTATGTAGCACACAAACAATAAAAAATAAAACATTCAAAATGCATTGTTTGTTGGCCATTGAAATGTGATCTCTTGCTAATGGCTTATAAAGGAGCAATTATGTTTAGCAAATACTTTTATTTGTAGTACTTGTTGGCATTCTGTTTATTGTTCAGTTGCGAGTATTGCAAATTGCAAGTTCGGTCTCGAAGAATTTAATTTTATAATTAACCGATGTACATTTTTTAACGTTTCAAGAACATTTTCTGTTAATGAAACTGGATGAATGAAATATCGTAAAGCATTAAAATGAAAATGATTATTATGCAAAGTGAAACAAATGCTTCAACATTACAGGAATAAAATCTGAAACATGAATTGCTTGGGGAATTGCTGAGGTTCAGTAAGAATATAAAGTGTGTAAGAGGTAAAAAAAATTGTGAATATTGAAAGATGGATGACAGTAATTATCATAAACAATAGATGACTGTACTTTTCTAAAATGCCTCTCTTAAAAAATCCATTTCAAGCTCTCATTTGAATATTCTTGCTTTTACTGTGAGTGGCACATCCTATTTATTTAGATTCAGAAGGTGAATTAAGAGCTTATGAAATACACCAGATTGGCAGTGCTGGGCATTCAAGTCATTTATTCATAGAAAAGTCAGCAGTGGGGTCACAGTCAGGTTAACATTCTCCATACACTGCTCTGACAGGTCTCATTGCATACTGATGGGATCATCACAATAGGTAAAAGTGCAGCATTTATACCTGTTCTGGGTTAATTGCTCAGACTGACATTTCAAATGTCAAGGGACTCTTCAACTAAAACTGCAAATTGTTTATCAATAATGCTAATCTCCAGGGTGAATATTTAGTTTGATATGCACTCTTTGAGACGATTAAACAAATATTGTAGATTTTACTAAGACGGCATGTGGAATGAGGTAAACATGCCTTATATCTATCCTGGAGAAAGAGATTTTAAAGTGTTATTAAAATAAATTAGAAATGTATTATACATTGCCAGTTAAACACAGACCTGCACACACCAAACTAATGACTTGACTTGCTGTTTCTAAGCAGGGCTGGCCTTTAAGATGTGTGAGCTGTGCGGCTGCACAGGGCGCCATGGCAGCAGGAGTGCCGGGCTTATTTGTAAAAGGGTGAGCAGGGGCTTGTGAAAGGGGGTCAGGGGCTTGTGGAAGGGGGACTTGTAAAAGTGGTGACAGTGGCTTGTAAAAGGGGAGTAGGGGCTTGTAAAAGGGGGCACATGGGCTTGTAAAATGGCAGGGCACGGGTTTAAAAAAGGGGAGGCAGGGTTTTTTGTAAAAGGGGGCAGTTTATTTTTAAGGGGTGGCAAGGGATTTGTAGAAGGAAGGGCATAGCAGGAGTTTGCAGAAGGGGGAGGATTGTAAAAGGGTTGGCAGGAGGGTTTGTAAAGTGAGGGGGTTGTAAAAGAGTGAGAGTTTAAAAGGGGGGGCAGAGGGTTCGGTTAAAGGGGCAGGGGTTTGTACAATTGCAAGGCGGCAGGGGGGTTATTCAAATGGAGAGAGGGGCTTGTAAAAAGGGGAGGAGGGCAGGGGGTTTGTAAAAGGGGGCAGGGGCTTGTAAAAGGGGGAGCGGGGTCTTGTAAAAGGGAAGGGGGGTTGAAAAAGTGGGAGCAGGGGCTTGTAAAAGGGATGGCGAGGGTTTAGTAGAAGGAAGGGCATTGCAGGAGTTTGTAGAAGGGGGGCAGAGAGATTTGTAGATTGAGGTGGCAGGGGTTTATACTTTTAAAGTGGTTGTGGCGCTGTCACCATCTGGGGATTTTGCTGAAGACCCCAGACGGTTACATTGCTGCTGGGAGTTTGCTGGCCTTTTATTGTAGCCAGCCTAAGGCCAACTTGTGCAATAATCATGCTGTCTAATCAGCATCTTGATATGCCACACCTGTGAGGTGGATGGATTATCTCAGCAAAGGAGAAGTGCTCACTAACACAGATTTAGACAGATTTGTGAACAATATTTGCGAGAAATAGGCCTTTTGTGTACATAAAAAAAGTCTTAGATCTTTGAGTTCAGCTCATGAAAAATGGGGGCAAAAACAAAAGTGTTGCGTTTATAATTTTGTTCAGTGTATATAATATACAAAAAATCCTGCACTCCACACAAACTTCAGTGTATTTCCCGATGCTTATCAGCAAACAGTATAGACATCCAGTTTAAGACAGCACTCCAAGGACTTATATATATATATACACACACACACATACATACACAAACAGACATACACTGCTGTGTGTGTGTGGGTGCTGGGTGTGTGAGGGCGCTGTGTGTGTGTGTAGGCGCTGTGTGTGTTGGAGGGCGATGTGTGTGTGTAGGCACTGTGTGTGTGTGTGTGTGTGTGTGTGTGTGTGTGAGGGCACTGTGTGTGTTTGTAAGTGCTGTGTTTGTGTGTGTGTGTGTAAGTGCTGTGTTTGTGAGGGTGCTGTGTGTGAGGCTGCTGTTAGTGTGTGTATGTGTGTGTGAGGGCACTCTGTGTGTGTGGGGGTGCTGTTAGTGTGTGTGTGTATGTGTAATGGTGCTGTTTGTGAGGGTCCTGTGTGTGTGTGTGTGTTTGTGAGGGTCCTATGTGTGTGTGTAAGGGCAGTGTGTGTGTGTGAGGGTGCTATTAGTGTGTGTGTGTGTGTGTGTGTGAGGGTGCTGTGTGTGAGGGTACTGTGTGTGTAGGGGTCCTGTGTGTGTGTGTGTGTGTGTGTGTGTGTGAGAGTAAAGGTGCTGTTAGTGTATGCTGTATGTGTATGTGTGAGGGTGCTGTGTGTGTAAGGGTGCTGCTAGTGTATGTGTAAGGGTGCTGTTAGTGTGAGGGTGCTGTTAGTGTGAGGGTGCTGTTAGTGTGTGTGTGCTGTGTGTGGGTGCTGTTAGTGTGTGGGTGCTGTTAGTGTGACGGTGCTGTTAGTGTGTGTGCGGTTTGTGTGTATTGTGTGGGGGGAGAGGGGGGCGTTTAGTTAATATCCCCCCTCCCTTCTTACCTTTTGTAGGGAGGGGGGGTCCGTGCTGCTGCCGTCCCTGGTGGTCCAGTGGTTAGTGAACTCTAGCCCCGCTCCGACCTCGCGAGAGGAACCTGGCAGAGCTGCTGACAAGAGCTCCCAGAGTCCTTTCCTGTCTCCCTCCATGCTGCTGTGGGTCTGTGAGGGAGATCTTTGATATCCGTTACCGACCCACGGAGGGAGGCACATAGTGCAGCCCGCGGGACACGCACACACCCCATGCGGACGCCTATGTGTACGGGTGTACAGGGACACATTTCAGTGACCCTATGTAGGGGGAACAGTCCCTATTCTGCTCTGTGTCAGTGTGTATCAGGGATCCTTAGGATAGGTGTCAATCCATATCTGCCAAGTGACCCTATGTAGGGGGAACAGTCCCTATTCTGCTCTGTGTCAGTGTGTATCAGGGATCCTTAGGATAGGTGTCAATCCATATCTGCCAAGTGACCCTATGTAGGGGGAACAGTTCCTATTCTGCTCTGTGTCAGTGTGTATCAGGGATCCTTAGGATAGGTATCAATCCATATCTGCCAAGTGACCCTATGTAGGGGGAACAGTCCCTATTCTGCTCTGTGTCACTGTCTGGGGGGAGTATATGCAGTAACACAGGGTGTCTGGAGGGAGTATCTGCAGTAACACAGGGTGTCTGGAGGGAGTATCTGCAGTAACACAGATAATCTGGAGGGAGTATCTGCAGTAACACAGAGTGTCTGGAGGGAGTATCTGCAGTAACACAGAGTGTCTGGAGGGAGTATCTGCAGTAACACAGAGTGTCTGGAGGGAGTATCTGCAGTAACACAGGGTGCCTGGAGGGAGTATCTGCAGTAACACAGAGTGTCTGGGGGGAGTATCTGCAGTAACACAGGGTGTCTGGGGGGAGTATCTGCAGTAACACAGGGTGTCTGGGGGGAGTATCTGCAGTAACATAGGGTGTCTGGAGGGAGTATCTGCAGTAACACAGCGTGTCTGGAGGGAGTATGTGCATTAACACAGAGTGTCTGGAGGCAGTATCTGCAGTAACACAGAGTGTCTGGGGGGAGTAACTGCAGTAACACAGGGTGTCTGGAGGGAGTATCTGCAGTAACACAGGGTGTCTGGAGGGAGTATGTGCAGTAACACAGAGTTTCTGGGGGGAGTATCTGCAGTAACACAGGGTGTCTGGGGGGAGTATCTGGAGTAACACAGGGTGTCTGGAGCGAGTATCTTCAGTAACACAGAGTGTCTGGAGGGAGTATCTGCAGTAACACAGAGTGTCTGGAGGGAGTATGTGCAGTAACACAGAGTGTCTGGAGGGAGTATCTGCAGTAACACAGGGTGGCTGGAGGGAGTATCTGCAGTAACACAGGGTGGCTGGAGGTAGTATCTGCAGTAACACAGGGTGTCTGGAGGGAGTATGTGCAGTAACAGTGTCTGGGGGGAGTATCTGCAGTAACAGTGTCTGGGGGAGTATCTGCAGTAACACAGGGTGTCTGGAGGGAGTATCTGCAGTAACACAGGGTGTCTGGAGGGAGTATCTGCAGTAACACAGGGTGTCTGGAGGGAGTATGTGCAGTAACAGAGTGTCTGGGGGAGTATCTGCAGTAACACAGAGTGTCTGGGGGAGTATCTGCAGTAACACAGGGTGTCTGGGGGGGAGTATCTGCAGTAATACAGAGTGTCTGGGGGGAGTATCTGCTTGTAACATTTATATGCACTGAAAAAAAATAATAATAATAAATTGAAAAAATAAAATAAAATGGTTGCAGCTTTCGAATGAATCTAAAATGGATGCTGTCCAGTAGGTGGGAGGGTCTGCTAGGTAGGGTGTGCTGCTGATTGGCTGGAATGTGTCTGCTGACAGTGAGGTACAGGGTCAAAGTTTACTCAATGATAAAGAATAGGGGGCTGACCGAACATCGCATGTGTTCGCCCCAAAAGAAAAGCACTGGGGGGGCTAGTGCACATGCGTGGCATAAGCTACATTGCGCCACACAAATGTTTTCTATGAGACTACATGACTGAATAGCAGAGTTTTACTCGGCTATAAGGGCAGATTTGCCTCTAATGTCTGTCACATGTTAACCCAGCAATGTAAAATTGCTATTTCAGTTAAAAACAGGGGCATGGCATCATAGATAATAAATGGTCCGGGTGAACATAGTATGGGATTTGAAGAATGCCATAATCTCTCTTGTTACATGCTGGTGTTTCACGGGTATTTTTCAATATTCTACATGTTTTGAAATTGTAACACCTCAGTACTGGTTCATTTTAGTACATTGTGGTGTACATGCCCAGTGCAGCTATACTAGGTAGCTTGGTGACCTGATCCATGTAGGTGTAGATTGTTATTTTTACAGGGTCACGTACAGAGTACGGTAACTGTTTTGCTGCTATTTTTCACATTTGTATGCCACAGCTCAACATTTTGCACACATACAGTAATTTTTGGAAAATGATGTGCCCCCTCACCCATAATTACAATCAGAACTTTACTAAACATTCATAAAAAGGGGTTTTGAACATTTTATTTTTCTTCACATTTGTTTCAGACCCTGCCTGTAATCTTGCAAAATAAGTGATACTGTGTAATGTATAAGACATTTTAACACTCAAATACCTTTGTAAGGGATAAACAAATAGACAAAAAATAAGAACATGTTGACACTCCATATATTACATACAGATATATCTTATGTAGTGCAAACTCTACTATTTACTTTTCTTGTATCTGTTTTTATTTCCCATTGACCATTAACACACTTAGTAATATAAACAATACATAATACGTTTACACTTTTACATTTCTTTTCCTCAAGAATTACCATTTAGTATTCTTAAGTCCTTTTCGCGAATCACCAGAACATGACATTGCAAGATAGTAGATCATCTTGTCACAGTCACACACCTGAAGCTATAATGTACTTTTCACCAAACACCTGCTTTCCGGTCTTTTTTTCTCTTGTGTCACAAATTCTGTTAAAACAAAACAAAAAACTAAAGACATTTTATTTATCATCTGCATTTCCATGTTATTTTTCTTTGACACTAAATGCAAAGTTTATTTGGGCATATTCATAATTAAAATTACATTCATTAAATTGTGTATATATATTTGTGGTTGGGGCAATATTGCCATAATGGTTAGATAACATATGATTAGTAGTAACATATGAATAGTAATAATAACATAGTTTACAAACACCAGTAGGTTGTAGTGTGCCGACAATGCAGTAGGCCTGTAAAAAAGAGGGCTCACCTATAGAGGGTGATGTGAAAAGAAGGAGTGGCAGGAGGGACAACTCGCCAGACCAATAACAGTATGTGAGAGAGGATTGGAGGCCCTTATAAAGGGGACCCCAAGCCCCTCCCATAACTACAGGCCCACTACTAATGTGCCCAGCAAAGAACACACTTTAAAAAATGTAAATTAATATATGCAATAGTGCATTAAAATGTGTATGTCAAAACAGTTAATATCCTTTTAGAATCAGCCAATATACTTCATACTTACCTGTGTATACATCATCCACAACAAGATGACATTAAATTAGAGGGGCAAATGTTTAAAAATAATTTCAGGAAGTATTACTTTACAGAGAGAGTAGTGGATGCATGGAATAGCCTTCCTGCTGATGTGGTAGAGGTTAACACAGTGAGGGAGTTTAAGCATGCATGGGATAGTCATAAAGCTATCCTAGACTTAAGATAAGGCCATGGACTTATGAAAGTATTTAAAAAATTGAGCTGACTAGATGGCTGACTCTTATCTGCCATCGCATTCTATGTTTCTATGCACAACTGCAGTCTAATAACATATCCACAGAAGACCCATCTAGTGGGTCCAAAAGTACTGTGAGAACATCTAGGAGTAAGAAGCACACAGAATGTGTGTGTTAGAAGCATTACATAAGACCAAGAGGCTACTAGACCTGAAAGCAGACCACTGCATGCTCCCAGAACAACATTTGGTAGGCATATGCATGGGGAAAATTTTCGGTTCGGTTCAGCATTCCGAAATTCAGAATTTTCGCAATTCGGGACTTCAGCAATTTGGCACTTCAACACTTCGGAACTTCGGCAACTTCGGAACTTTGGCACTTCAGCACTTCAGCACTTCAGCACTTCAGCACTTCGGCACTTCGGCACTTCGGCACTTTGGCAACTTCGGCACTTTGGCAACTTTGGCACTTTGGCAACTTCGGCACTTTGACAACTTCGGCACTTTGACAACTTCGGCACTTTGGCAACTTCGGCACTTTGACAACTTCGGCACTTTGACAACTTCAGCACTTAGGAACTTCGGAATTTTGGGACTTCGGCACTTCGATTGCAGCCGCTTAGTAGATAACTCGCTAATTCCCACGGTTATCTACCAAAAGGGTGAAAGACCTAAATTGGTCTTTCAGACAAATTTACTAATACTAAGTAAAAATGACTTAGTATTAGTAAATTTTGCCCCTTTTCGCTATACCGCGAGTTTTGCGGCATGTCTAGTAAAAAGTGAGCAGCCAGAGGCGGGTGGGGGCATGTCTAGTAAAAAGTGAGCAGCCAGAGGCGGGTGGGGGCATTTAAGTAAAATAATGGGGGGGACCTATTGTCCTCCCTCCCGCCCCCACCCCTGAGTGGTGGGTGGGGGCCCTAAATACTAATAAGGGGAGGACCTAATGTCCTCCCCCCTGGCCCCCACCCCTGAGCGGTGGGTGGGGGCCCTAAATGCTAATAAGGGGGGACCTAATGTCCTCCCCCCAGCCCCCACCCCTGAGCGGCAGGTGGGGGCCCTAAATACCAATGGGGGAGGACCTATTGTCCTCCCCCGGCCCCCACCCCTGAGCGGTGGGTGGGGACCCTAAAAAAAAGTCCCCCTCCTCCCCAGGTGACTAGGGGTCCCCAAACCCCTAGTCACCCCCTCCCCCCTGAAAAAAATGATCCCCCTACCTACCCCCCTCACTCTAAAAATAATGAGGGGGAGACCTTTAACTAAGAACTTGTAAAAGAGAAAAAAATAATAAATAACTTACCATTCGATGCTTTCTTTCTTCTAAAATCTTATTTTTTCAGCCCCAAAAAAGGCGAAATAAAAAAACATAATAACTGACGCAATAAAAAAAAAAGAGCGCAAAAAAAAATAACCCTTCTTCACCCATGGAGGGCTCCACGCAGACTGAGCTCTGCAGGGTGGGGGAAGAACACTCTGATTAGATGGCTTAAACCCACCAATCAGAGTGCTCTGAGCCTAATTGCAGGACGGGGCAAGGCTTTATAAGCCTTCCCCCACCCTGCAGAGCTTAGTCTGGGCGGAGCCCTCCATGGGTGAAGAAGGTTTTTTTTTTTTTGTGCTCTTTTTTTTTTTTTTATTGCGTCGGTTATTATGTTTTTTTATTTCGCCTTTTTGGGGGCTGAAAAAATAAGATTTTAGAAGAAAGAAAGCATCGAATGGTAAGTTATTTATTATTTTTTCTTTTTTACAGGTTCTTAGTTAAAGGTCCCCCCCTCATTATTTTTAGGGTGAGGGAGGTAGGTAGGGGGATCATTTTTTTCAGGGGGGAGGGGGTGACTAGGGGTTTGGGGACCCCTAGTCACCTGGGGGGAGAGGGACTTTTTTAGGGTCCCCACCCACCGCTTACGGGTGGGGGCCGGGGGAGGACAATAGGTCCTCCCCCTATTGGTATTTAGGGCCCCCACCTGCCGCTCAGGGGTGGGGTACATGGGGGAGGACATTAGGTCCCCCCCTTTATTAGTATTTAGGGCCCCCACCCACCACTCAGGGGTGGGGGCCAGGGGGAGGACATTAGGTTCCCCCCCTTATTTTACTGTAGGGCCCCCACCCACCGCTCAGGGGTGGGGTCCAGGAGGGAGGACATTAGGTCCGCCCCCATGTTTTACTGTAGGGCCCCCACCCACTGCTCAGGGGTGGGGGCCAGGGGGAGGACATTAGGTCCCCCCCTTATTAGTATTTAGGGCCCCCACCCACCACTCAGGGGTGGGGGCCAGGGGGGAGGACATTAGGTATATTAGTACTTAGGCAATACTGTGCTTCAGGAACTTCGGCAATTCTGACATTCGGAAATACCTGAATGTCCGAATTGCCAGAAATTCGTCCGAATACATATTCGGACCGAAACGAATTGCACATGTCTAACATTTGGTCACCATCACAATAGGAGAAATCCAACAGCAAGAAGCCCACATAAAGAGTTGGTCAGCACCAGCACAAGCACCAGGACCTGACTTGTTCCATACTTGAGCATATAAAGTGTGTTTGTGGGAATTTCAAATATAAGGTCAAAATAGCTTAACTGCCATAAATCTCAGCTATGGTTTTAGCTTAACTACTTTGGATTTGAATTTAAAATTTAATTTAAATTGATTTTAAATTCTCACATTACTAAGATACCTTGTAACAGCCTTTATCAAGAACTTGATGGGCAAGTGGAAAACAACTCTAAGCCAATTCCAGACATCAATTCACTGCCACCTAGCTAGCATATACAGCAAGGACATCAGAATGTTGTTTGGATTAAATAAGTGCGATCGGATGATAGCAAAAAGAGGGAAGATGATAAAGACTGAAGGAGCTGAAGTGCCAGAAGGCCAAATAGGAGACACAGAGAAGAGCCAACACTAGTACATAGGAACCATGAGGAAAAGGTAGTTACTCCATAGACAGATCCCAAAGTCCTGGCTTAATGGCAAGAACAAGATCCATGCCATTAGCATACATGCTTAACCAGTCAGCAGGTACCCAGCTAGGATAATAACCTGGCCAAGGAAAGAGCTGGACACCATGAATATCAAGACCCACAACATACTCATTAATTATTCCAACTGAAATCCAGCAAGGAGGATAAAGGTTTGGGTCCGATGAGTATTAAAGCCACAATACTAGATTAAACACAGAGCACATCTCTATGTTGAATGCCTATCAGTGAGGGAAGTAACAATACCCTACTCGCCATGATAGCTTCTCTCACACTGATTGCCCACCAGTTGTATGGAAAAAAAAATACTTTGCTGCTATTTTTCACAGTGAATACATTTGTATGCCAGAGCTCAACATTTTGCCCACATACAATAATTTTTGGAAAATTATGTGTCCCCTCAAAATTACAATCAGAACTCTACTAAACACTCATAAATAGGGTTTTCGAACATTTAATTTTTCTGCATGTTTTTTTCAGACCCTGCCTGTAATCTTGCAAAATAAGTGATACTGTGTAATGTATAAGACCGTTTAACACTCAAATAACTCTGTAAGGGATAAACAAATAAACACAAAATAAGAACATTTTAACACTCCATATATTACATACGGACATATCTTATGTAGCGCAAACTCTGCTATTTACTAATCTTGTATCTGCTTTTATTTCCCATAGACTATAAACACAATTATTAATATATACAATAATAACAAAAGATTTAACCAGGAATGGCACATTCAGATTAATCTGGTTTTCAAGTACATTCTGGGGATGTTACCTTAGCCCAACATCCAGAAATTATTACTATCACCCAATTTAGTGGTACTGACTTTATCTACCTGGGAAGGATGAAGGGCTGAGTCAACCCTGCTGAGATTTGAACCTGCGACCCAAGTGTTGATTCTACTGATGATGCATTAGCCAGCTGAGCTATATCATGTTTTCACGTTAACATTACTTTTCCTCAAGAATTACCATTTAGTATTCTTAAGTCCTTTTGCGAAACAGCTCCATGCCTTGCAAGGTCTATTTAAATCATTCTGAATCTAAATTAACTTTGTTACACGTTGGCTTTGCTACAATAATTTTCTTGTATAGCTCCATGGTGTGTCGATTTGGTACTTTGTATATTTTTGTATATAATGGCAAACAGGGTGATGAACAGCGCCCCAAGAAAAATAAAATAAAATAATACAGAAGTTGGTAATATATAACAGGAGATATACTTACATCAGTATATATTCAGTCTGTATACGTAGGGCTGGGATGGTTTCTATAACCTTAAAGGAAGCATAAATGGACAAAAAAATAGTGCAATATGTAGCAGTAATTTGGACTATTTTAGGTAGGTATAAAGAGTGCTAACTCACAATTGAGCTACTAAGAGCTCTGCTGTTATGCGCCTGGATGTTACAATCCCCGTCTGTGGATATATGTAGCTCTATTCTGTTGTTCTTGCCATCCAACATACATGGAAAACACAATAGAGAGATCTTATGGTGTAGTATATACACACACAAAGTAAAAGATAAAAAACGGTATCCTACTTACAATATCCAGAGCGTTGGTGGTATTACACCTAGGATATGCAGGATACACCAGGGAGAATGATGACAGGAATGTGATGAATAAAATAAAAAATAATAAAATGGAAATATACCTTTAAAATTATAAATACTTTATTGTTAGTAGAAATTATAAATATATATATATATATGTGTGTGTTTCACCTCAGTCATAGTCAAGTACTTCTAGTTTCTTGTCATCACATGCAATTGAATGTCTTAAAAGTAAAAGCCTAATAAGCACCGTAAACTTTGGGGTTAACGTGTGTAATTATAGCACTTGACCACGTCATATATGATATCACTTATTACTTTTGACCAAATTTCCCTCTAATTGCTTCACCAATCACCTATGTAAGTGCGCTTTTTGAATTTTCACACTGTATTGGAAAAAGTCTGTTATAGACTGAAACGTTGAACGATTTATGTTGTATTACTAACTTCATTAAAGGAATTTGTATAATGAAGAAAGACCAAAGAGTGCAGTCCATTTAGGATAATTATATTAGTGGCTGGAGTTTTGCACCAAGGCACAAACAGGACCGAAAGCAGTGAGTGCGGGTCATGACGAGTAGATCTATATACATCTTCTTCCATTGTCTGGCGATGGGATGAAGTGTAAGTATATGGTGGTTGCCTGGTGTATGGTGGTCACTGTGGCGAAACCAATCTCGCCACTGTGAACTGGAGAAGCCTGGTTGCTCGCCTGCTTCCTTTGGACTATGGACCAGACTTTAAAAGGATTATTTTCCCTGCAGAAAGGCTTATTCATGCCTTTTCTGCCGGGGTGTTCGGTAGATTTTATCTACCGAACAAACTGACGAATGCGCGACCACCTGAGAGCTGGAGTGTGCCGTCAATTGACCGCCCAGAAGCTGCGGTTAACCGCAGCTTAATTGATGAACGCTGGGTGGCCTTTGTTCGTTTGCCGAACACGTGGCAGCGGCCATTTTAACTCCCGAACGGCCAGTGGTGTTCAGCGCTCAAACTATGGAACTGAAAACGGGCACTTTATTGCACGAACACCGCTGAGCCGCCAGCCTCCTTACCTCTGCATTCAGTAGTGGAACCAACTGGCTGTTCATTCGGTAGTTTGACCGTATGAACAGCCTCACCCCAGATACCCATGCCATGGAGCCTATACGTGTAAAGAAAGACATTGTGAAAGACTTTGGCTCCATGGCGATTGAACTATATGTATGTGATCTGAGCGCCATTCGGTAATAATGTGCGCTCAGATCTAAGCTATCTGGGGATATATTGCATGTATGTGTTTTATGTACTAAATGCATCAATAGGTAATTTTATGTCTTTTACTGACTTTTGTCCACCATGTGGGTAATGGAGTTTTGACTCTGTCCTTGGAGATAATTAGATTCCTTCCCCAATTATCTCCAGGGCAGAGAGGATGGATTGTGAGGCATTGTGGGAGGTAACTCATGTGTGATTGGTGTATTGTGTAATTACTGTAAATCCCTCCCTTGCATGGGAGAATCCCATATAAGCCTGTGTGTGAATAAATCAGTGTTGTTGCTGTTTAACCCTAAAGCTGAAGTGTTGTCTCATTCTTGGGGGGAATTTGACTGTATGCAGATTGCCAGGAATGTAAGCTGTTCGTATTGCTTTTCCTGTTCGGCTGCTTCCAGGGTTCGTGTGCCTGCTGTTCGAGAGTTGGTGAATACATGCAGTTTGGAGTTCGGGAGGTTTGTGATTGCAGTAGCTGCTGGTCTATGGGAAAGGGGATTATCACCTAAATGTTTTTTATCCTCTTGTGAGTGAAACGGTCCGTTACAGTCACCTTACCTCAATCACAGTTTTGAAGTCAGAAAATATCCCTTTGCTCCTCTGGCCCTACTATAGCTGCCTATTAATGGAGTGTGTGTGTTTCATACATATTTTGGTGAGAGGAGCACTTGGGGCTGTACCCCCAAGTTGGCATAGAGGCTTCAGCAGATTCCAGGCGGGACATTTGAGATCTCTGTCCAGAAGAGTGCAGTTCTAGAAACAGGAACGATACTGTGCAAGGACCCTCAGACTCCCAGGCATATGTTGGAGGCCCATAGAATGAGGAATACACATATATCACCCAGGGATATGAGAAAATGAATTAATATCATATATATATATCTCCTGGGTGGTATGTTTATTCCTCATTCTCAGGTCCTCTATTTAGCTGTTCCTAGAACTGCACCTCTGGACAGCAATCTCAGATGTCCCACCTGCAATATGTTGCAATATGTCACAGCCCCGAGTGCTCCTATCACAACTGTGACTACTACTGCCTTCAATTTCCACATCCTTTCTAGTTTTTCTTTCCGTCCTTGGTATTTCTCCACCTTCTCATGTTCTTTCTTCCTAATGTTATAGTCACTGGGTATACTTCCGGGGTATTTGGACATAGATTAGCCGTGTGAGAAGTCGTGGAGCAAATAGCACAAGCTGGTGCCTGAGGCCTGCAAAGTGCCTGCAAAAGAGCTCCATATCCAGTTGACTCCAGTCAGATTTAACGTTAAACTGCGTAAGAGCTGCAGATGCCTTTGCAGAAAATGATTGATAATAATCATAAAAACTTGTGCAAGTGCAAGTCGAACGCCTCTCTCCTATTGGGGTACACTGAGCAAATCACATCCCTGTAATTGCCAATAGCTAGAACAAACTCAGGTATAGATAACTTCCTATTTAACCTGGGATCCTTGGATTTTAATACCACGGACATATCACCATAGGAATAAGTCTTATTCTCCAGTATATCTTGGAAGGCAATCAAGAGTGAAACCAGATTGACATCCGGCACCATATGTACAGGGTGTAGGATGTTATGGGTATTCAAACAAACTGGAGAATTACCCTTTTAGCACTGGGGAGAGACTGGTCCAGAAGGTGAGGTGGGTCGGCTGCCAGCCTGCAATCAGTCCAATCTATCATTGATCCATCCCATGGAGGACAAGACCGATGATATCATGGCATACAGATCTGACGTCTGGCCACCACTGGACCCTTCCCCTGCCCCAGAATTTTCTGGCAGTAGCAGTATAAGGTATGTCCCTTCTATGCAGTTCAGCCATTATTCTTGAAATAGTCCAAGATCTAATCAAAGTAGGGCTAGCGTTGTCAACTGTGCATGATGTAGTGATTGAACTTGCTGGGGTGCTGGGAATAGACAAGTCTTTGCCACCTTCGGGTAGTTGAGACATGCTAAAATGTAATTAACAGTAAGTTGAGAAGGTAATCCCAAGGTGTACTGGCTGGCTAACTAATGCCAAGTGTTAAAAAAAAATACTGAAAGTTGGTGACAGGTGAGGCCCTGCTAATTGCCAAGCTGCTTGAGAGGCTCTATCTATACGTTGGCCCAAGGGGATTTTGTGGCCGACGAATGTTGTGACGAGGTGTTGGCCTCTCGGTGACTTGTACAGCATAAGATAGAATGGGAGTGACAGATGATGCCCTTTCTATGTTACCATGTGAGGTGAAAAACTATGAGTTTGGCTGATGGGCGAATTACCTCAGTGTATGAGGATAGGTGTTGGCATCGTGGGACCACTATCCTATGGCATGAAGGCCCAAGAAATTACTAACGAGTAGGCTTCAAATTCCTAGAAGCCAGTGTCCATCAGTCTAAGGCGTATAGTGGGGTGCATGTGATAACATCGGAATCGACTTACTTCTAATTGTATAGTCAGGTATGAGGTGAGTCACAGGTGATACCTAGAGTTTACAGTTAATATCGATGAGAGTAACAACAGTAGATGTAGGAAAATAATGCGTAAGTTCTTCCAGAGTAATTAAAAATAAGATACCTATCAGACTATGAAGTGGCCTATATTGAATCAGCACTAAAGTGAAAGATCTTGTTGAAATACTTGAGACTTAGTACCTAATTACACAGAAAAATGAGTGAACTTATTAGGATGGTATTGGATAGTAAAGGGCCAAATCGTGGACCCGTATATATCTAATAATATCAACTTACCTAAGTAAACAGCAGTATTAAGTATGAAGCAACTGCTGCTCAAATGCTGAGCTCACCGTAACCTGTAATACAATATAACATTCAGAAAATGTTACTATTAATGTACTCACTAATAACCTATTAAACATTGACCCACCTAAAAGGATGTGGATCGCTTGAGTTTTGTTCAGGAATCCTGAATGTAGAACCTATAAGACCATACGAAATGTAATTAACTACTAAGAGATTGTAGCCAATGGCCTCATATGACAATGCAATAGACATAAAAACCAGTGGAAAGAGACCCACCTATGAGGTTCAGACAGGATATGACGCAGACCACAGACTGGGCGAACTAAATAATTCTATAGTCTAAGCCACCAGCAACCAACAAAGTGACATTGTGACAAAACATACATAAGAAATTATGCAAAATAATATGTCAAGCAATAATCTTCACTTAATGCTTAATTCAGAACAAAATAATAGGCTTGACATGAAATGGATGTAATAATCAACCACTAGAGGGCCGACATGACCTTAAAGGGGCACTCCAGGCACCCAGACCACTTCTGCCCATTGGAGTGGACTGGGTGCCAACTCCCATCACCCTTAACCCTGCAAGTGTAATTATTGCAGTTTTTATAAATCGGACAGGCACTATCTATCGGACAGGCACTAGAAGGACTTCTGGCTCATTAGAACTAGAAAAATGTTTTAAATGACGCTGAAGGTCCTCAGGCTATGCATGAGGACCTCCAGTGTTGCCGGAATCCCCATAGGAAAACAATTAAATAATGGCCGCGCATGTGCCTTAGGTCTCCCCTGCCGGCTGACATCGGCGGGAGAGGAGCGTGGGCGGAGCCTGACCCACCGTCGAAGGACATCGGTGCTGGATTCAGGTAAGTCACTGAAGCGGTTTAAACCCCTTCAGCAACATGGGATGGTGGGTGAAAGGGGCACTGCACGATCCTGCAGTGCCAAGAAAATGGGTTTGTTTTCCTGGCACTGGAAAGACCCTTTAAGAATTAACCGAACGCCAACTGCCTAAAGTGTTTGAGTAATAACTATGCATAAAACCGAATAGAAACCTAGAACACATAATAGATAATTTGGTTGCAAATTCACAAACAGCCCTCAAGTGGAGAGCAAAAAACTTGTGTATGAATCGAATCACTCCGTGCGTGAATCATTCGTTAAAGGGACAATATAGTCACCAGAGCAACTACAACTTATTGAATTTGTTCTGGTGAGTAGAATCATTACTTTCAGGCTTTTTGCTGTGTTTACATTACAGCCTAGTGATAACTTCACTAGCCACTCCTCAGATAGCTGTTAGAGATCCTTCCTGGATCATGGCTGCCTAAAATGCATCCAAACATTCAGTGTCTCCTGCCTGTGCATGCAGACACTGAACTTTCCTCATAGAGATTAATTGATTCAATTCATCTCTATGAGGAGATGCTGATTGGCCAGGGTTGTGTTTGAATTGTGCTGGCCCTGTTCTACCTCTTTGTCAGTCTCAGCCAATCCTATGGGAAAGCATTGTGATTGGATCAGCCTATCACTTCTGCTGATGTCAGCAGGCAGTGGGCAGGTCTAAAGGAAACAGGAACATGTAAGCATCTGCAGACTTGAATACAAGTAAGATTTTACTATATTTAGGGAGGCATAAGGGGACCAGGGGGGCTAGATGGTGGTTTTAACCCTGTAGGGTCAGGAATACATGTTTGTGTTCCTGACCCTATAGTACTCCTTTAACAGCTCCATTGATGTTTATGATCAAACTAATAGAAAGCATTCGTGAGTAGTAGAGATGCACGTGAAGCAAGTGCATGTGTGCACATGCTCCCGAATACTCTGTATTCATGTATATTTAAATGCAAAATAACAATTAAGGCTGGGAAGTCCATGCCTGCATGATACATATTTTATTAACACAGTTGGTGTATGGTGTTACATATTGGTTTATAAGTTGTTGTATTTAATCATTGATAATCATGGTTACACTGTCATATGATACATGACTACCAATCACTGTTTCTTAAAAAAAAAAAAAAAAAAAATAGAAAAGTATTTGAATAACATTTATTTAAAACAAGATATGTATGACTAGCACATAAACATATAATAAACCCATAGTTTTGTGTGTAGATTATATTGCAGATAAACACAAATAAAAATTATGTCACTGTACGCAATTTCCATTTTTCATTTATTTGTTTATCCTTTACAGACATTTTTGGGGACGGAAAACTTTTAGGCAGTATACAACGCCTTTTATCTTGTAATATTTCTCAAAGGGTCTGAAATATCGAAACACCTGGCAGAGAAAATCATCATACATGCTGGCAATCATTCCTGGCCTATTAATGAGGATGGGTGCATCTCTATGAACTAAATTTAGTTTTGCTAAATAAATGAAAGTAGAAACATGTATACATGATTCTGGGGATTAATGTGGGGGTTAATGTGCAAAAGGCAGAGACATATTAAATACAATTGACTAAAAAATTACTCATGTGGTGTGCTCTCTAGAATAAATCTGCATGATCCGGAAATCAATTTTGCTTTGCTGCAGTTATTTGCTCATTACAAAGTGTTCCTGAGTTTTCACCGAATATCTATGTATTTGTATTGTTCAGCACCAAATCAGAGCTCCAAATTAATGCAAAGTCAACTTAAAAAGTCATATCTGCTCAATAAACAGAATTGTTCAAGCTCTATTAAAACATGATGAAAAATCTAATAACTGTACCCTAGGTTTTATTTATTTTTAATAATCTGAAAGCATACTCTGTGATATTGACTGTTTTACTCAAATACAATATTCTCAAAAAGTTATGTCTGTAAGGTTAATCAAGTACAATTGCTTTGTTCCCATGTGTATTAGCTAGTATCAAGCCCTTAGAAATTCTTTATTGATTAGAACAACACTGATAATATGCACCCTGCTACACTGTAAAAATAGTTCAGGAATGGTTTGAGGAACATGACAAAGAATACAAGGTGTTGCCTGGACCTCCAAATTCCCCAGTTCTTAATCTCAATCTTATATGTACTTGAACAAATCTGATCCTGAAATCCACCATGCAACTTGCAGGATTTAAAGGATCTGCTGCTAGTGTCTTGGTGCCAGACACCATAGGACAAGTTCTTGTGGACAGTGGTCTTGTGGAGTCCATGTCTCATAGCATCAGAGCTGTTTTGGCAGCACACTATTAGGCAGATGGTTTTAATTTTGTGGCTGATCAGTGTATACATATAATGTCAGGGAAACCCAGAGTGAATAATGGGAGGGAGTGAAAATGAGAGCACTGTGCTGCCTGTCACTAGCCATTTAAATATCTCCTACAGCACATTGTATAGTGTAAGCTTAGCTGCCCAATGCCAACCATCTTCTTTAAAGTACTCAATCACTCTGTAGCTGAGATCTGAGACTCATACTATGTCTACTTGTAAAGTTATGAAGCTCCACACCACAGGACTGTGGCTGTGTTTCAGATTCTATTTCAATCTGTTTTAATCTGTAATAAGTGTTCCTTCTATAGGTAGCTCTGCATTGTGCCCAGATCTGTGTGTTATCCCTGTATTTTACTCAGCTATACCGGTTGTATACCATTGCGTACACAGTTAAATACATACATAGACACAAATTGGCATACACAGTCATATACATACATAAGAACACACAATGTCACCTACATAAAGACACACAAACACAGTCACGTACACAGGCACACACATTCACATATATACATAAGCACACACAGTCACATAGACACTAAATTACACAGTCACATGAATTTTTTAATTCTGGGTTGTGTATTTTTACCTCGGTGGTTAACTCCAAAAAACTATTACGTTGATTCATTAAGTGGCATAGGAATTTAAATTGGTGTAACATGAAAATTATCACAAATATATTATTTTCTAACTAGTGTAACTTTGCTCAATTAGTAAAGGCATCTGTCCATAGTACAATGAAATCATAGGATATGCAATACTATTGATTATTTACTAAGCAGGGCTGAGGTTTTAAGGGTGCAGGTATGGGGCCTCTCTAGGTAGGTGTCACCAGCAGTAGAATGCAGTGCAATGTGCTGCTCTATTCTGTGGCATGGGAAGTTAAATATTAGACATGCTGATAATGTAATTTACAAAATTAAAATATTAATAAAATTAAAAAAAGGCACTTAACTAGTTTACTGAGAGGTGAACAGCTCCCCCGTTATACATTTGTTTTAACAAATGGGCTCCCCTAGGTTTTATAAAAATCAGCAGAAGCTCTCAGCCTCAAGCCCAGTACATGTCCAGTCTCCTGGGTCATTTTAAAAATATGCGTTTTGTCCCAATGGACCCCAGAAAATGTTCAATCTCCTTTTATAGAAATATCAAGCCCAATTAAACCTACTCCTTCATGGGTGGCCCATCAATATCATAAACATGTTCATACTTGTCTTATATGTTCCAATAGTGTAAAACCTTTGTTGGCTCATTTGAATTATTCCTGTTGATTTGCGGTTTTTAATTTTTATATATATTTTTTAAAATATGTTTTCCATATTTAGCCTTGTTTTGGGTCAAAGAAAGAAGACTGAAAAGAGAATATGTCAAATGGTAAGTATGAAAATCATTTTATATCTTCAAACTAATATTAGCGTGAAGGAGTAAGTAAGGATGGATGTAGGTAGGGATTTGGGGAACCTAGCTGCCAATGCGTGAATTATTTGGGGCCTGAAATTTTCTAAAAAGGGTTACAGATGCTGTGCATCTTATTGCCTACTGGGGCCCAATATAAAAACAAGAGGTATTGATATTATTACCTTAGAGTCCAGGAGACTGGTCATACCATTGACCTTTTTTATTACTCTCTACCCCGTGGCCTATTGGTTGGTGTAGGAGCATATCCTAATTTTTGTGTGTCACAGGCAACCTCATACTTATTTATTTTATCTATTAATTATTATTGAGGCCCAATTAACTGTTTCATTGTAAGAGAGACAGTCTCATCTCCTTAAAGGCATGCTTAGGTCTAACTTTGTTAAGGTAGTGTAGGGGTTAATTGTTAATGTTAGAGTAATGTATGGGTTAATGTTTGGTGTAGTGTATGTAACGATAGTGTATGATTAGTAGGTGTTTCAGTCCTGGTCCATCAGGTGCCAACTCCCACTCTCAGGCAGACTGTGATATGCAAGCAACTGAGATTGGTGTACAAGGTGTGTGGGGAAATGGAGACTGAAGAAACTTCCTTAGCCAAGAAGCGTATCTCGGAATGCAATATGCACAAGTTTATAGTAAGTTTATAATTATTTATTACATACATTTATTATTTTTTCCTTGTTTTATTTTGGTTTGCATATTAGTTTAAAGGTGTTTGCTTGCTGGTTTAAAAAATGTCAAGTGATGCATGTCCCTTTAACAATTATATAAATATATAAGTATAGTTGTTTTTGTTTAGTGATCCTCCTCTTTTTTAATCTATTAGTTTCTTACTTGATTTTACTTCTTACTTGATCAGAACACTGCTTGGCCAAATGTCATGCCGTTTTGGGTTGTCTGAATCAATTCATTTTTTCATCATGCACAAGTCTAGTGCACGATTTGAAACCATGATCTGCACACTGGAATATCATTTAACATATACACATAGAGGTAGAGGTAGATTTATTTACGGACTATGGATTTTGAAACAGAGCTTCAGTTAGTTAAAACCACAGCCCAGGATTCCTTGGGTGATAGTGAGGAAAAAGCTTATATATAATACAATTTTATTTCTCCATATTTAGCCTTGTTTTGGGTCAAAGAAAGAAGACTGAAAAGAGAATATGTCAAATGGTAAGTATGAAAATCATTTTTTATCTTCAAACTAATATTAGCGTGAAGGAGTAAGTAAGGATGGATGTAGGTAGGGATTGGGGGAACCTAGCTACCAAGGCGTGAATTATTTGGGTCCTGAAATTTTCTAAAAAGGAGATTTTCTCAGTTAAAAAGGAGATTTTTAGAACATTATAATAATATTAAAAATAAATTATTTTCCCATTTGGTTCCTGTCCACTGTAACCAATGTCAGAATTTTGACCCTGATAACTTTTCATGTATTGGAATTGAAAGGGTATCACTTGATGAAAGGGGAGGAGATCTAGTATTGAAACTTAGACAAAGAGAGGGTTACTGGATTTACCTGATTGTGTGAATATTGATTTTAATATGGCCTGTTTTCTGTGATTTTTACTTGGTGTTTATATCTGTATGCATTTTCAAATAATCCTAATTTATGTACATTTACCACTTTTTATAATCTGTTTAAATTTTGTTATTGATTTTATATTTTTTTATCTTTTACGATCATATTTTTCCTCTACTTATGATCGAACTTTATGAACATCTTGGAACGCGTTTGCATTCCACAATTGGATGGAGACTTCACTTCCGGGTTCCAGCAGCACAGATTTATTGGAACGCATATGCGTTCCAGCACTGAATTGAAATCATTTCCGGCTACGGCATGATAAAAGGCCTGAGACTAAACGAACAATAAGAGAAGAGAGGATTGGATAATTGCATGAATTCCTACAGGTGGACTTTTCTATGGACCCATACCCATTGGCTTAAGAGCCGGCAATGTTAATTTTAGCGGGGTATTTAAACAGTGTATAGTTTGTTTTTGTATGTGTTTTGCCATACGCCCCTGGCGAAGTCTTTACAGACGAAATGTGTAGGGTGGCAGGATTTATTCTATTTTATTATTTTATTGCTGACTTGATATTTGGTTCGTCTTTTATCCTGATTATGCATCCATTCTGACTGGTTAGACGTCTTACGATATGATGAGCCTTTTTACTTCTTTGATTTTGTAAGTGCAACCAATAAAGTTATCCTTTTTACTCATACAGCTATACACTATGGTCTGTTTTTCTGCTTTAATTTCAAGCTTCTATTTGGAGTAAGAGAAGAGAAGAAATATCTGAAAGAGACTTATATACCCCGTTAATTATATCCATGTGTTTGTGAGTGCATCTAGTTTTTTTCTTTTTCTATTTGTTTATTTTTATCTGCACTATTGTGGTCTCTCTTTGCGTCATACTTTAGGTTGTGTATTTTTATATATGTGTGTGTCTGTCAGTGTGTGTGTCTGTCAGTGAGTGAGTGAGTGTCAGTGAGTGTATCCATCAGGGAATGTATGTTTGTGTGTCTGTCAGTGTGTGTGCGTCTGTCAGAGAGTGAGTGCATGTCTGTCAGTGTGTGTGTGTCTGTCAGTGAGTTTGTGTTGGTCTGTGTTGCGATGGCCATGGCTGCACAGTGGAGGAACTGGAGGTGCACAGAGGCACGCAAGGCCATGTCACATTCCAACGTGACGTCAATGTGCTCCACCTTCCCAGGGTTTCAAGGAATAGCAGGAGGATCCGCTTTGGGACAGGCACCATTGAGGGTATTCCAGAAGCTGGACTCTGGAGTCGCATACTGGCAGCAGTAATGTGAGTGTAGTCTGCTTGTTGGCTAATAGTTTTTTTTTTTTTTTTTTAAACAAGGGCTGGGGTTTAGTAGAGGGGGGCTACTGCGATTTACTATAGAGGGGGGAACTCGGAATTAGTATAGAGGGGGGAACTGGGATTTAGTGTAAAGAGGGGACTGGGGTTTAGTAGAGGTGGGATTCTGTTTTTTTTTTTTTTAATACTGTACTTTTCAAAACAAACCAACGTTTCTATGAAAATGTAAGTTTTGTTTTTTTTGCGGCACACAAACTTAAACCTTATTTATTTGGCCCGTGCTAGCCTTTGAGTTAGACATGCTTGAGTTACATCATGTAGGAAACAACTAAATTGAGTTCTGTGACACTACGCTACATTACCCAATATCAGTGTGTCCTAAACTAATTTTAACATGGAAGATTGATATGCTGACTGCAATACTAACTGGTCAAACTGCTTCCAGAGAATCTCCTCAATGTATGCTTTCCTGTGGTCACCGCCAAATAGGCACCTATGATGGATGGGCAGCTTGCTCAGTCCAATAGGAATCCACTATGAGTGCCCTTTTGCAAGTGACAACAGGAAGGCATAATTTGAGGCAAGTCTGTGGAAACAGTTGAAGCTCTAAGTATTGAAAGTTAGCATGTTAATTGCGATGTTCCTTAATCTGTATTTTGTATATATTTCATTTTTTACAGCAGCACCACTACTTAGAAATGTTTGTTCTCCCAATTCCCTTTTATCTTTGATTTTCTTTCCAAGACATGTGCTGAATCTTCTACCATTCTTTGGACATGCGTGTCGTTTCATTTTTATAGCACAGGCCAATGTTGGCTATGTCTATGAACCATATATGTTAATGTCGATCTATTTGAGAAGTCACCTAGACATCAATTAAAATGGTTATAAATATATGCATCACACATTCAAATTGCATTGATGCGTAGCACTCATCTAATACCATTGCCAGCCAGTAAGCAGTGGCGTCACTAGGGGGGGGGGGCAGAGGGGGCCATGGCCCCCCCTACATCATGCTGTGCCCCCCTTGTGTCCCCCCAAATGCTGGCAACTTGCTGGCCATGTTGTTAAATTCTATTCCCTCGGACTGTAACAGTGTGTTACAGCCAGAGGGAATGCAGGGCAGAGCATCTGGAGCGCTGGGTGCTGTCTGAGTGGAGAGATGCTGGGGCCGGATAGAGCACTGACAGGCTCCCCGGCACAGGCTCCACCTACAAATTAAGCCCCACCTCCCGCACATAAGCCCCACCCCCACCATTAAGCAGCAAGCCTTGCTGCTGTTGGAAAGGACACAAGATGGCTGTGTGACCCCCAGCTACAGCCTCCAATGACAGGTAGGCTTGGTATGTGTGTCTGTCTGTCTGTCTGTCTGCTAGTGAGAAAGCTTGTGTGTGTGTCTGTGTGTGTGTGTATGGACTCAGCAGTCTGTGTGTGTGTGTGTATGGACTCAGCAGTGTGTGTGTGTGTGTGTGTGGACTGTGTATATGGATACGGTGCCAACTATGGCACTGTATCAATAGAAATGTGTTAGTTTTTTTATAATCCCCGGTGGAAAATAATGAATCCTCCACCGGGGATTATAAAAAAAGAAACAAAAAACACATTGTGTCGGGGGGGGGGTTACATTTGGCAGGGGCAGGGTCAAACTGCGGGCAGGGTGGGATTAAATGTGCCCCCCTACATTTGTCCCTGGCCCACCATGTGCCCCTCCTAAAAATGAATCCCAGAGACGCCACTGCCAGTAAGTACTTAATTTCCACCCATCACAAAGAGGCACACATTGTCATGCCCTCGCATGGCCTGACACTTACCTCCACTGCTTCTTGCTGCCAAACATCGGATCATGCTGCACCAAAGGACACAGAAGCCACACAGTCATTCAGGCCCAGCCCAACGATCCCTGCACAGTCATCAGACTATTATATGGATTCTAAAGGGCAAGTATCCAAGAAGCAGATGTGCAAATGTTCTATTTAAACCTTCTCAGATCTGTTATTTGTACTTAGCATTCTGTGCTCTTTGCTATACTCAGTCATTGGATCATACCTGTCCTGATGATCTGGTACTTGACCCTTGGCTTGTCTTCCATTTATGAACCTGTGCTGCCTGACCTGATCTATTGCCTGTCTGACTTTTCTTCTGCTGTACCCTTATCTGTACCATGCTGCGTAAACTCAGTCAATTACTGCCTTTGGGGCTCTATTAAACCATGGCACATAACGAGTTTGCACCATTTTTCTATTGCTTATCAGCAGTCATTTCCATTAACTTAAAAGCACCCTTACCCATCCTGCAACTACCTAGCACCCATTTCCTTCCAACAACCAGCAACCTTAGCCTTCCAGCACTCATTGACACTCTGCCACTATCTACCCACTTACAGTCAGCACCTAACACTCTTAGCCAGCCAACCCCATTGCTATGCAATACCCATATTTATGCCAACAAACAATTATGGCCTGGATCTTCTTTACTTTTCTAACTAGCACTTTCTGCCAGCCAGCACTCACTGCTAACCAGGACCCAGGTATATGCGCCACCTTACACCCTATGGCAGCTGGATCCCAGACCAGGTAGCACCAAGTCTATACCAGTCAGTGCTGTTTACCGACCAGTAACCCTTACCAGCCATGAGATTATGGGTTATGAATCTTTTCCGTGTGAAACATTGAGTGAATTTATGTATGTGTTGATCTTCTAAAAAAATTCAAACAAGTGTTTTGTTTTTCCTTCTTCTATGTAGTAGTTATGGTACCAGACCCTGGCTTTGTCCTACCATGTGTAGTTAAACCATTTACAAATGGTTAAACACTTACCTGAATTCTGTTTTGCCCCCATTCTGTAAGAGCTGTCTAATGTCAAATTTGGGCCAGGTAGAAGATCCTTCATTGGATGAGCAGCACCTAACAGCCATTTAACAAACTATTCTTTAACAGTGCTATACAAGGGACACACGGTCATGTATGAAGAATGGAAGAAAGGAGATTTAGTCTAGGCAAAGGAAAGTTTTTTTTGTTTGTTTGTTCTTACTGTAAAAAAAACTATAATGTGGAATAGTCTGCTTGAAGAGATCTTTTATCTGAATCTGTAGAGATGTTTAAATAGCAAGTGGATGAATAGTTGCAAAAACATAATATTCAGCTATATAAATTTTTAATTTGTAGGGGCGATAGCTTTGAATGCCATTCTGGCGTCAAGAGGGAATTTTTCCTAGTGTGTTGGAAATTTGGAAGCACTTTAAACTGGGTGTTTTGCCTTCTTTTTGATCAACAGTAAAAACAGATGTGACACAGGCTGAACTTGATGGACCGTGTCTCTGTTCAGCTATGTGACTACGTAATAGTACAAATAGCTATAGCCAGAGTATTACACATGGAATAGGGAACTAAAAATATATCAACTAAGCCACTATATTTACACATATCAAAATGTAAATTAAAAAAAATAAAAAAAAATCTGTATTGTGAAAAAAAAGAAAAAAGAAAAAAAGTGTTTGTGTGTATACACACACACACACACACACACACACACACACACGATCAGGTCAGGTAGGAGACGTTTGCCAGAGTTAACTGAAGTGACTTTATTTATAACTTTTGACATTACAGCAGAAGAATGTGTAGAATAAATAATGAGAAGGAAAGGGAGAAATAAACGTTAAGGCAATATTCCCTAAATAGAAAACAAACAAGTGTGCAAATAAAGCTGGATAAAAGTATAGGAAGAATAATAAGACAGGTAATAGGAACTATAAGGAGTCAGAGAAGGAAAATAACACCTTGTTAGTAGTGTTTAGTGTTCAGCAATGTCCAGATAATGATTTTGGAGTGTTGTATAAATCCAGGTAGGCAGGTTAAAGCAGAGATGTATGTTATCCAGGTTGGTATGAAGCAGGGTTGTTTAAATCAGGGAGGTAGGATATTGCAGATAAGTATAGTTGTAAATAATCCAAGTTGGTAAGTAGCAAGGGAGGTAGCAATTCAGGTAAAAAAAAGCAATGCAGGTAAGTTGGAGCCAGGATCCCTCACAGGAGCCAGGATCTGAAGTCTTTGGTATGAACAACTTCAATGTAAAGGCAAGTTGCTTTGTTGGGTGTGGCCATTAATAGCAGATCTTCATTACATATGATACAGGTGAGTATAAGGTGACTAGTTGCTAGGGAGGCCACTAGAGGTGAAAACCAGCAACTGTATTTAAAGGGATGGTAATAAACGGAAAAGTCTTGCTTGTCATCATAGGAACCTGACACACACACTTACACACAAATCTGGGTTAAAATCTCATCCAGTTAAAACTAGAAAAGTGCTGGTGCGTAGCCTTTCCACTCCCAGTAATGTAAACATTTTTAATTTTATATGTATGCAAACATTACACACTTACAAGTAGCTGTTCACATTAGCATAAAAGACACATGAAGAAAAAAATTTTAATCAATATGTATCCGAAGGGTTCCCTTGTATAGTATCTGCAACTATGAAACAAGTTAGAAATCACAAAATACATAAATAAAATAAAAAAATGATGAAATAACCTTTAAAAATTAAGACGATTTGGAAAAAAACGAATGGATAATCTAGTGAATCTATAAAAATGCAAGATAGGGGGCGGGGCCGGACCGCCGAAGGGATCAGACGTGCTCCGTCTGAGCTCCCGCTTTGGGGCCGTAAAACGGCGCTAACTGAAGGCTAACTACACCCAGACACCCGCAACGACGACCACACAAACCCCCAGATTCTGGGGTACGAGGGGACACCCCCCGAAACCATACTCGGCACCTACAGTAACCCGATGAAGGCCTGAAGCGTGCAGGAGCTTGAGCCGGGTTGAGACGGCCGCTCTCCCGGGTCTCCGGCCGGTGGCTGGGCTCCCCCCCCCCTCTGGACCGGGGGGGTTATCCCGGTCCGCACAAGCGACCATGCCGCCAAGCTGAGCCGAACACTAATACTCTGCTGAGAAACGCTCCCCGGCGATTCCCCCCAAGATGGCCGCCGCACACCATAGCTGCAACTTGCTAACAAGATGGAGCCTGCCACAGAAGAAACCACCCACTGCCATCTGACTACCACAACTACCCGCACCAGGGCTGTGTTGGCTGCCCACATCGAGCTGACCGAGGGGATGATTGCACCGCATACCTCGAGCGAAAAACACACTGTCTATGGAGGACACCATCGCTCCTCCTGAGACCCAGCAATGATTGCATCCAGGATCCTCCTGCGAGGCGCAACGCATCCACCAGAGCAAGCAGCCGGCCAGCACTGGTTGTACTCACCGGCAGATCCCAGCAGCCTCCCCTTGCGGGGCATCAGTGGAGGATGACTATGTTGGACTCATGCATGCCACCCAGAGGGACATATTCTCAGTGCACTACGCTAGATACTCCACCTAAGTGCTTTTCACGTGTGCTAGGATGTCTTGCACCCCCTTTTTACTACACTACTTAAAACATGTTTGCTCCCTTGGTAACACTCAACACTGGTGGTTGCACTATTTTTGCCCTATCTGATACGGTCAGCTAGCCTAACAAAGTTATTTCAGCTTGTATACCTTATATTTTATGACACACTAGCTTAATCTTCACCTGACAAAGCTACATTATCAGACACCCTAGCCGGCATCTTATGTTTTCATCTCTTGTCCCTCTTCTGATTATATATCCTATTCAAGCATTGAAAGCATCAGACATACCTATACATATTGTGATGTTCTAAGGCTAGCATAACAACCCCTGATTCTCTGCCTAGCTAGACAAGAAATATGCCTGACCATCTCACTAATTAGCTTAGGATATGTCTAATTGTACAGCTTTGCTTATATGATGATTACACATGTCATGTTTTCCCTCTTTGTCATCCCTCTGAACACCCTCCTCTGACGTGTGCATCTAGCTAATTCACTTAACCAAAACGTGAACTTAAACTACTGAACCATTGATATTATTACTATAAAAAAGTGCCAGAATAGCAAATGCCATGACTTGTATTATCAATGTTTAATAACTGTCCCTGATGTCGCTGTTGTGGCGCACCAAGGCTACCTGTTAACTTTGTGCACAAATAAAATAAAGAATTAAAAAAAAAAAAAAATGCAAGATAAATGAGTTTACCATAGAAAAAAAAAATCTTATTGGAAATAAGTTCTAAATTAAACCGGTTAGATCTATTTTCAGTTTCTAACCACATTTTAGTGTTTATTTTTTATAACATTATTAAATTAACAAAATTTTGATTTGTATGGCCTATATATTATGCTCCGCAGTCACATTGTAATAAATAGCATACGAGGTCAAGCAATTTGAAAAAATATATATATTCTTTTAATATTCTTTTTTATCATAAGTGCCCATAAAATTAGTAAACTTTCTTGATACTTATAAGTGGAACAATTCCCACATTTGTAAAGCCCATTACGTTTATCTTCCAGAAAATCCCTTTGTTTTATATTTCTGGGTAAGAGACGGAGATAATTTTTTTTTTTTTACGGTAAATTACTAGATGCTCAGAAATTATTTTGTGTAAAATATCATCTTTCTTAAAGGATCACTATAGTCAACATATAAAAGCAAGAAAGACAGGTCCCCTAGCCTTCTTTCTTGCTTTTATATGAACTTTCCCCTAATAAAAATACATTTGAGCCCTTTTTATTATTTAAACCTCCGTTCCAGCGCCGAGCTCCTCATCAGGCCACAACCCCTTTTTCGTAAAAATGATGAAATCACAGGGCCCAATAGGACGTTTCTCTTTGAGCTGCGCCAATCAGGTTCTTCATAGAGCGGCATTGAATGCCTCCTACAGCAACTCTCCAGCCCAAAGTAAGTATGCAAACTTACTGATCTTACTGACAATGTGGGAGATCTATATATAGTGTTTGTATACAAACACACTGTAAATAAATATTGTTAAACATACATACTCTCTCTCACACTCAGTCACTCACAAAATAAGTTTACTTATGGCTTGGATCCTCCCCTCCTGCTCCGGTCTTCAGCCTCTTAGCTCAAGCTGACGCTGTGTGCAGGAGATCTTATCTCCTACATTGTCTGCTCTCATTGCTGACCTGCTCCGGGGTTACTACAGGACATAGAGGCGCGTTCACAGTGCCTCCTATATCCTGATAGCACGTTGGGGTCTTCCCCCATGCATGAAGGCGTCAAACATGATGAATGCGAATTAAGCATATATCAACTTAGAAGTCCCTCTAATGGCAGTCTGAATGATTGCAACTGGAAGTGTTCCTAGCTTCCAATGTAAACACTATTTTCTCAGAAAATACAGTGTTTACATGAGAAAGGCTGCATTGAGCTATAGTTCACAGCTGAACAACCTCATTAAGCTGAAGTTGTTCAGGTGACTATAGTGTTGTAACGGCTTACCTGAGGTGGTAGTCTGGTAGGCAGAGGTATATGCTCACCCTTGCAATTAACCCCTTAAGGACCAAGCTTCTGGAATAAAAGGGAATCATGACATGTCACACATGTCATGTGTCCTTATGGGAATTTACCTGGCCTGGGAGTCTGTGCACGGAGGCTGTGCAGGATAATACTCCAAGTCGCAGTACATGTAAGGACACAAGCAGGAGAATCATTTAAGGAAAAGCCAAAAGTCAGAGGGTGCTAGAAGTCAGGATAAACGAGGGTAAGCCAAAGTCAGAGGATGCTAGAAATCAGGATACACAATAAGAAAGCCAAGGTCAGGAGCCAACTGGAGAACACTGGATCACAAATACAAACACAGGAACCAGAGACAATGAACTGACCCTGCCCTCAGAGAGGGCTGATTAGGCATACTATACAGGTGGACCATGATAGACAGGAGCAGTCACAGGTGAAGTCCAGCCCCAGTGCTGGAGATATGGCAGGGCTACGTTTCAGGCCAAACGAAGAACATAAGTGGCTGAGAACCATAAAGCACCCAGGTTCAAATCCCTTGTTGGGCCCTTCTGGGGTAACCTCATCTGGCCATCTGGATGTCACGGTGAGAACCATGACATAATCCAATCTTTAAAATGCCCTCTGGTGTGAACTGGTACCTCATCATTTCCTTCCAGATTTACCCTCTTCCTCTGAGAGATCGAATACATTATCTGGCAGGAGGTATGTTCTCCCATAGGCATTCATGCCATATGTATGGCCTGCTTCCAGATTAATAGGAAACTCAGCACCTACTCTGCACAGCCTTTGCTTTAGTAGTTCTCGCAGGGGAGGCTTTTAATGCTTTTTTGAATACTTTGAGATCCTGGTTACGTACAACTGTGCCATTAGAGGCATACGTGCAGTCAGGTGACAGAACTTTCTTAGCAAGGCAGGGAGTGGTGATGGTGCTTGCTTTAAGAGGAACGTCTTCAGGAGGTGGATATTCCTCACGGATACTGGTTGCGGGTTCTTGAGGGACACTGGTAACATTGAATGTTGTAGTTTGGGTACCCTTTTGTGTTCTGGAATGTGGACAGGTTATACGGCAACCTTGGTAGTTTCCAGGCTGTGTTCCCAGGATGACAGGATAAGTCCATAGGGTGCCCAATATAAAAGTTCTTGGCCTAGGTGGACGAGTTGGGCACAGAGAGATGAAATGCCCTCTTTCCTCACAGTATAAACACAGGCCATGGGCTCTCCTACTTTCTTTTTTCTTTGGAGGCAACCTAGCATGGATGAATCAAATCTCCATGGGTTTTTCCCTGTCCACTGGAGTTTCACGGCTTACTGGAGTATAGTCAGGGTAACAAGGCAGATCCCTGGAGGTAGTTTCATGCTGCGACAGGATGGTGTCTTTGAATGAATATATGAAGTATTTTTCTCTAGGTACCCGAGATCTGCAGGAACCTGGAGCAGGCTTGGTAGTTGCTTTCCTGAAGGCATAACACTAAGAGTCCATTGCTGTCATAAAGGATGCCCAACTGTCAAGGACAGAACTCTTAGACTGCAGCATTTGGTGTGCCTATGTTTTGATCTTTCCAGACAGCAGGTTGATAGCCGCACGGACCATGATAAAGTCACTGGCATATGTCTGAGTCTTTAAGGCAAATAAAATGTCACAGTCCACCTTAAAGCACTGGAAGGATGCATTGCTACCATCAAATCTTTCTGGAATAACAACAAACGGCTCAGAATAAGCAGATTCCAGGGCTGAGCGTAAGGTGCCTTTAAGAAATTGAACTTCTCATTGCAGCTCCGAAACAGTCTGGGCCAGGCTGGACACTTGCTGGGAAAGTAGTGTGCACAACTCTGCGGACTCCATGATGGGCAGTTCCTTCTGTAAGCAGAGAAAGGATTGGGGGCACACCCGAGACCTGCATTTTGCAAGAAAGGTGCTGCCGCAGTGACCAAACTTCATACATGAAAAATTAAATAGTTGCGGCGCACTCAGACTACAAAAAATACAACCCAAATTAAATAGTACTAGTGTTAAAAATAAAGTGTATTAAATTCTTGTCAGAGCAAGGTTTTTTTTTGTATACTCACTTTGCTCTTACAAGAATTTAATACACTTTATTTTTAACACTAGTACTATTTAATTTGTCCCCCACATTTTAGCGTAGGACCCACCAATATTGGGGTACTTTGAAAGCAGTGGTGGACTTAACATCATATGACCATATGGTGGAACTAAATCCCCATATTTATTCTTAGATAGGCAATTTAGAAGCCTTCTTTGTGTTGTATTTTTTGTAGTCTGAGTGCGCCGCAACTATTTATTTTTTTCATGTAGTTCCTTCTATAAGGGCTTACCTGAGGTGGGAGTCCAGTAGGCAGAGATATATGCTCACCCTTGCAATTAAACACAGGTCAAGGTGGTCAGGTAAGAATTCACCTGGCCTGTGAGTCTGTGCATGGGGGCTGTGCAGGATATTGCTCCAAGTCGCAGTACAGGTAAGGACACAAGCAGGAGAATCGTCGAGGGTAAGCCAAAAGGCAGAGGTTGCCAGAAGTCAGGATAAATTAGGGTAAGTCAAAGTCATGATACACGATAAGAAAGCCAAGGTGAGGAGCCAACTACTATCTTATTTTCACCCTTAATGGAATTGGTCGTTAGTTTCATGCTATACATTATCTCTTTGGGCATATTCTGGGTCATGCACCTACTCATGCTGTGTCATCTTATAGCTTTTGCCTGAATTCATCTGTGACACATCCAGGCCTGTGTTTTGTGACATGCCTGGACATGTTGTAAGACTAACACCAATTTACTTAATTAATATTAGGTCTGTTCAATATCAATCAGTGTTACTAACTAACAATTAATATCAATTAATTATCAATTAATATTTGCACACCAGTCAACAATTAGTAATATCAAGTTTGCTCAGGAGTGATCAATCAGTTATCATCAATATCACTTCAGTTAGGCATGCATAACCTAGCCTATTTTCTGCTGTTGAATACTTAAAAAAAAATATGCAGTGACCTTGAATACCTCACACTGTTATGTAATGTATTTTATTGCTCTTGCTACTGCTTTTGGGGCACCACAAGATTGTTTATCACTTCACATGCACAGAAAAATAAAGATTGACAAAAAAAAAAAATAGAACCATAATTAAAAGGGAATAAAAAAAATGAAACTAGCTAACAAGAAACTGTCACATTGTGTGATCCTAACAATATTTTATCTGTTGCATTTAAATATGCAAATTAATTTTCACTGTTATGCAATGTTTGAAATTATATATTTATTTATGTATTGAAAAATATATTATTCATTATCAGTAGAAATTTTTTATCATACCTAAAATGAACATATCAGTGTTTCCTGCTGTACTTGGCATGTGGTATATCCTTTCTGAGAATCCATCAGCAATCATAGTTTGATTGGATTTTACCATGTTGCCATTTATCAAAATATTTTTGTGGACGAATTCTCTCTGTTACTAATTGCAACCTTAGTGAGGTTCTACAGCTTGTTTAATTAAGGGGGACCAGGCAAGCAAATATGTTTGGGTAACTTCCCTGCATCCTTGGAGTCAAGTTTGCACCTTGCCTCTAGATACATCTGTTCATTTCGTCAAGTCAGTTCAGTCTAAGAGTCATGTCACAAAAGCACCTCTGCAGGTCTGATATCTGTATATAAGTTATACATTGAGCTTACTAGACTTTTATTATATAATCTTTTTCTATCGTAATGTGGCCATTGAGAACTATGATATCATTAAGACAAGCTCCACTTTTTTGACAAGATAACAAAGAAAGGGGGGCCTGCCTTAAGATCAGGAAAAGCAGATACGGCAAAGTAGTCCCTATAAGAAGAATAGATCAGAATTTAAGAAAAGAACAGATTCTGAAAGAGAAGAGAAAACAATAGAAGAAAGGTACGTTTGAGGTGACAGACCAGTGAGGTGACACTGGTAGAGCTGCATCCCTTGGTGACGTCTTGTAAGCAAAGCAATATTTTAATCTTCATTCAACTCGGTATACAGTTGCTTATTTTTTACCACTTTTGTTGTGGTCCTACAAATAATCCTTTATTTTGACAACAATGTCTGTAGAAAACTGTTCCTCATATTAACATATTTTAGGATTCCATGATTCACTGGATTAACCCAATTTAAGACCAAGTTTAATGTGCAATAGTGGTACATAATTTTTCTTTTTTTACATATTTTTTTGCGTTAGTAATTTGTTGTTTTTTTCCATTGTTTTGTTCATGTATTGACTTTTTATTGTTCCTGCAAGCCTTTTCATATACAAAGCAACAAACTCTGATAAGCAGTCTGTAAGCCACATAAGAGATCAGTTACTTTAAGATCACCACAGGTGTTCCACAATGCCTCTCATACTTGACGCTTATGATGAGTTACTTTATATTTTCATGTGCACAGCATGGTGCAATGACACTAAGAGACAATCACAATCATTGTGAAATCGTATGGCTTACAAACTAAATTTTGAAGAATCAATGAAAAACCTTTATTTAACATAATCCTCTTCCAGAGTCTCTATGGGAGTATTCATATAATAGAAGTGTATCAGACTATTCCGATGAGACAAAAAAAGCTTGCATTCTTCATAAAAATCACAAACTGTTTTAGATGCTTGCAATAAGTAAATCATGGTTTTTAAATTGTGAATCTAAACATGCTTCTTTTCCCAGTTCAGAACACAACCGTTAAACCAAAAAAATCACCAACAAACATCTTCTGTATGTTATTTATCAGGCTTCCTCAAACTATTAAATAGGCTGAGAATCATGGAAGTTGTAGATCAGCAACATCTGGAGAGCCAGAGTTTGGGGAAGCCTGTTATAAATGATACATGTAAATACAAATGATAAATAATATAATTATACACTGCTCAAAAAAATAAAGGGAACACTTAAACAACACAATGTAACTCCAAGTCAATCACACTTCTGTGAAATTAAACTGTCCACATAGGAAGCAACACCGAGTGACAATCAATTTCACATGCTGTTGTGCAAATGGGATAGACAACAGGTGAAAATTATAGGAAATTAGCAAGACACCCCCAATAAAGGGGTTGTTCTGCAGGTGATAACCACAGACCACTTCTCAGTTCCTATGCTTCCTGGCTGATGTTTTGGTCACTTTTGGTCAAACAGACTCCATGAGGGTGGTATGAGGGCCCAACGTCCACGGGTGGGGGTTGTGCTTACAGCCCAACACCTTGCAGGAGGTTTGGCATTTGCCAGAGAACACCAAGATTGGCAAATTCGCCACTGGCGCCCTGTGCTCTTCACAGATGAAAGCAGGTTCACACTGAGCACATGTGACAGACGTGACAGAGTCTGGAGACGCTGTGGAGAACGTTCTGTCGCCTGCAACATCCTCCGGCATGACCGGTTTGGCAGTGGGTCAGTAATGGTGTGGGGGGGCATTTCTTGGGGGGCCGCACAGCCCTCCATGTGCTCGCCAGAGGTAGCCTGACTGCCATTAGGTACCGAGATTAGATCCTCAGACCCCTTGTGAGACCATATGCTGGTGCGGTTGGCCCTGGGTTCCTCCTAATGCAAGACAATGCTAGACCTCTTGTGGCTGGAGTGTGTCAGCAGTTCCTGCAAGATGAAGGCATTGATGCTATGGACTGGCCCGCCCGTTCCCCAGACCTGAATCCAACTGAGCACATCTGGGACATCATGTCTCACTCCATCCAGCAACGTCACATTGCACCACAGACTGTCCAGGAGTTGGCAGAAGCTTTAGTCCAGGTCTGGGAGGAGATTCCTCAGGAGACCATCCGCCACCTCATCAGGAGCATGCACAGGCATTGTAGGGAGGTCATACAGGCACGTGGAGGCCACACACACTACTGAGCCTTATTTTGACTTGTTTTAAGGACATTACATCAAAGTTGGATCAGCCTGTAGGGTGTTTTTCCACTTTAATTTTGAGTGTGACTCCAAATTCAGACCTCCATGGGTTGAAAATTTTGATTTCCATTTTTAAATTGTTGTGTGATTTTGTTGTCAGCACATTCAACTATGTAAAGAACAAAGTATTTCAGAAGAATATTTAATTCATTCAGATCTAGGGTGTGTTATTTTTGTGTTCCCTCTATTTTTTTGAGCAGTGTATATAAATTTTAATACAAATTAATAAAGATCCTTCTCCTACTTCTCCTAAGATACTTCACCTGATTCTAAGCTTAATTATTTGTATGGAAAGGGATAACAGCACATCCGATATTAATTCATAATATACAGCCTTAAATGATTACACCAAGCATAATATATAATCGTTAGAACCTGGCGGCAAAGGGGGTGGGGGAGCAGATGCAGGTTATCCTGGAATAACACCAGCATTGGAAACCCTCCATTCCTTTTCCCATTCCAGCTGCTCTTTTTCCAGCTCCTCCTGCAGCTCCCACTCTTGCTCTTGCAGTTTCCACATCTTTATGATATTGATGTATAGTTTTATGTGCAATCTTGAATGTGTTGTGCTTTATTTTATTTTTACATTACTTTAACCCCTTAATTAGAGAGGCAATTGTACAAGTTCTGAACCAGAACAAAACCTTGGAATTTGAGCTATATATCTATTCAACTATAATTTACATATTTCATATTAAGTACACCCACACTTATTATATATCATTTAGTACAAGAGATCAAGGTTTTCATTTCACAACAAATACGTATATATACATAATTTAAAATGAATTAAATCTAAAAATAAATTAAATGTTATTTTCCAAGTTCTGCATTGCTTTTCACTGTGAATGTCATAATACTGTTAGCTTTTACTGCAATCAAATATACATATTTGTATTAAGTAGTGATGTCGCGAACATAAAATTTTCCGTTCGCGAATTGCGAACGCGAACTTCCGCAAATGTTCGCGAACGGGCGAACCGGTGTTGTTTATACAATTTTTTTCAACATTATAATGCATTTCTTTATTTTGCTTTGATTTGATCTAATGCAATTTGAATTCCTATTCAGGATGTTCTAGTTTCATTCCAATTTACTGCTCCTCCACTGATGATTCTCATGCTTGGGTTTTTAGCTCAGAACACTTATAACCTAGCCACAGGGCACTCATAAGCTATAAAGGGGACCTTATACCTAATTCACACCCCTGTACCATTATATCTGTAATCAGCTCTATTTCCTTCCGAGTAGTGATGTCGCGAACATTAAATTTTCCGTTCGCAAACGGCGAACGCGAACTTCCGCAAATGCTCGTGAATGGGCGAACCCGGCGAACCGCCATAGACTTCAATAGGCAGGCGAATTTTAAAACCCACAGGGACTCTTTCTGGCCACTATAGTGATGGAAAAGTTGTTTCAAGGGGACTGGTTTTAATCCATGAAGGGCATAAATCCCCTAACATTCCTAAATTGTTTGGAATAACGTGCTTTAAAACATCAGGTATGATGTTGTATCAATCAGGTAGTGTAAGGGTTACGCCCGCTTCACAGTGACAGATCAAACTCCCTGTTTAACGCACCACAGGGGCGGCATTTCGCCACCCCTGTGTCTTATGAAAAGGGATTGGTGTGCCGCGAGTTCATGTATCAATGCGATTTCCCATCAAGCAGCAGTAGGTCCTGTTCTCGCGATCCGCGAGAACGTTGCCGCGGGTTGCCATAGAAACCCGTGGCAACGCTCTTGCGGATCGCAAGAACAGAGGACCCTGCTGCTGATGCTGCTGGATGGGAAACGAGGATGCAAAGTACTGGGCCCCTCTTCACTGCCACCGGACCACCAGTCGAGGAGGACAGGACGGGCAGGTAAGTGGCAGCACTTATTCCACACAACATGCCCACTGCATACACTATACACACCCTGCACACAGTATACACTGCATACACTACACACACACACTGCATACACTATACACACACACTGCATACACACACTGCACACATTATACACACACTGCATACACTATACACTATACACTGCACACACTATACACACACACTGCATGCACTATACACTGCACACACACTGCATACACTATACACTGCATGCACTATACGCACACACTGCACACACTATACACACACTGCATACACTATACACTGCATACACTATACACACGCTGCATACACCATACACACACACTGCACACACTATACACTGCATACACTATACACACACTGCACACACTATACACTGCATACACTATACACTGCACACACTATACACACACACACACTATACACTTCATACACTATACACACACTGCATAAATTATACACTGCACACACTATACACACACTGCATACACTATACACACACTGCATATGCACACACTGTACACACACTACATACACTATACACACACTGCATACACATACACCATACACACACACTGCATAAACTATACACACACTGCATCCACTACGCAAACACACACTTATACATGTGTATCTGTATGTCTGTGTATCCGTGTGTCTGTGTGTGTGTCTGTTTCGGTGTTCAGTGCCAAATACATTAAAACAATTGCAGTTGTTTTTTACATTTCAAAGTGTGGGGGGATGGGTGCCAAATACACTATATACACACACACTGCATACACTATACACACACACTGCATACACCACACACTGCATACACTATACACACACACTGCACACACTATGCACACACTATACACACACACTGCATATACTATACACTGCATACACCATACACACACTGCACACACTATACACTGCATACACTATACACTGCATACACTATACACACACACTGCATACACACACTGCATACACACACTGCACACACTATACGCTTCATACACTATACACTGCACACACTACATACACTATACACTGCATTCACTATACACGCACTGCATATGCACACACTATACACACACACTGCATACACTATACACTGCACACACTATACACACACACTGTATACACTATACACTGCACACACTGCACACACTATACACTGCACACACACACACTGCACACACTATACACTATACACTGCATACACTATACACACACACTGCATACACACACACACTGCATACACTATACACACACTGCATCCACTACGCAAACACACACTTATACATGTGTATCTGTATGTCTGTGTATCTGTGTGTCTGTGTGTGTGTCTGTTTCGGTGTTCAGTGCCAAATACATTAAAAAAATTGCAGTTGTTTTTTATTATTATTATTATTGCAATTTATATAGCGCCAACAGATTCCGTAGCGCTTTACAATATTATGAGAGGGGATTTAACTATAAATAGGACAATTACAAATAAACTTACAGGAACAATAGGTTGAAGAGGACCCTGCTTGATTGAGCTTACATTCTATAGGAGGTGGGGTGTAAAACACATTAGGACAGGAGGTGGGGTGTAAAACACATTAGGACAGGAATTTGCAATCAAATAAGGTGGACTGCCCTTTAGGAGAGGGCAAGAGACAGGTATGTGAGGTATTGGTTAGTCTTAGAGGCCATAACCTTTCCTAAAGAGATGGGTTTTAAGGCACTTCTTAAAAGATGCAAGACTAGGGGAGAGTCTGATGGCGGTAGGCAGGCTATTCCATAGGAAGGGAGCCGCCCGCGAGAAGTCCTGCAAGCGCGAGTTGGCCGTACGAGTGCGGACAACGGACAGGAGGTGGTCACGGGCAGAGTGGAGAGACCGAGAAGGGACATACCTATGGACATACCTACATTTCAAAGTGGGGGGGGGGAGGGGTGCCAAATAAAGGATCCGCCCCGGGTGCCAAATACTCCAGGTACGCCCCTGGTGACACCAGATATGAGTGGTGGCTATGGGCAAGTGGGCACAGTATACGCTGTGAGCCTGACAAACACGCTGGCAGGCAGGCAACTGCAATTAGATTACACAGAAAAAAAAAATAAAAAAGCAGACTGATGTTCTAGCCCTAAAAAGGGCTTTTTGGGGTGCTGTCCTTACAGCAGAGATCAGATGAGTCCTTCGAGACTGTAGTGGACACTGAATACACTAGCCTAGCTATCGATTTCCCTATTAAATCAGCAGCAGCTACATTGTCCCTCCTCTCACTAAGAATGCAGCTTCCGGGGGGCGGGGCCTAGCTGTCATGGAGGAAAGACGCACTTCGTGTGAGCTCCCTCAATATCTCACTTTAAGCAGCTATCAACAAGCGAATTTCACCCCAGAAGGGGATGACCCAGCAATGTTGCTCCTACCTGACCGACCAGACATGCTTAATAGCGGTCAGCAACTCGACAGAGTCTTACTTACCTCCGCGTGGCAAGTGTGGCAAGTGTGGCTGGTGCTCACTGGGCGGGAGAGGCGGACGATCTCCCGATCCTGCGATGTCCAGGAGCAGCTACTTCCCGGCAGGAGCTCCGTTACCCCCCCCCCCCTCGGACTGGTGGGGGTTATCCCGGTCCACCCCTGAGAGGCTGTCTGGAGCTAATGGACGCACAAAGCAGAGCTGCCCAGGCTGACATACTCATCTGCAACTCTGGTACCAGCAAAGCATGGCAGGATATTGAGTCTAATCAATTTTGGAAGCAAATAACAAGCAGGAAGCCCCAACAAGCTCAACCACAGCCCCAACAAGTTCCACCACAGCTAAGCGAAGCAGTCCCCATTAAAATCCACCAACGCAAAAGGCGTCGAACCGGAGGCACAAACAAAAATGCAGGTATCAGCACCTGGCGCCCAGAAGGGATTGGATGAGCACAAGCAGTAAACAGCAGCCTGCCAAGCATGTCCCACTATAGCCGATCCTCCACATGATGCCTTTGATCACAAGAAACTGCTCTCTGCACATTAACTAATCGTAATGTAGCAAGCGTTTAAACATGTCATTATTTCACCTCCTAAAGATGTTATTGTCGTAGTTCCTTACATGCCTTTACCTTAACTGTTCATGCATTATGTTATTCACTAGTCTCATCTCATGGGGCGACTCACACTTGATTTATAACTAGTGGTGGAGCTGCTGATATAAATACACAGTTGATAACATGCAACAAAGGCGAAACTCAAACATGAGGCCCAGGGCCGGTGCAAGAATTTTTAGGTACACAGGCGGAGATGCATTTTGCCGCCCCATCACTCCCTTGATGTATACAGAGGTGCCACTTACAAACACTAGGGGGCAGGGAGACAGTGACACAGGGCTAGGGGGGCAGGGAATTAGAGCTACAATGACACAGGGCTAGGGTTACAGAGTGACACAGGGCTACGGGGGGCATGGGATTATGGGGGCAGAGTGACATAGTAATAGGGGGCAGGGATTAGGGGACAGAGTGACATAGTAATTGGAGGCAGGGATTAGGGGGACATAGTGACACAGGGTTAGGGGATTAGTGGGCCAGTGATACAGGTCTAGGGGGCTGGGGGATATAGTGACAAAGGGCTAGAGTGCAGAGGTTTAGTGGGGCAGTTACACAGACCTAGGGGGCAAGAGGACATAGTGACACATGGCTAGGGGGGAGGGGGACATAGTTACACAGGCCTAGGGGGCAGGGGGACATAGTGGTACAGGGCAGTGACACAGGCCTAGGGGGACAGTGACAAAGGGCAGTGACACAGGCCTAGGGGGCATAGTGACACATGACTGGGGGGGGGGCAGAGTGACACAGGGCAGGGGATTAGTGAGGCTGTGACACAGGCCTAGGGGGCAGGGGGACATAGTGACACAGGCCTAGGGGGACAGAGTGATACAGGGCTAGGGGGACAGAGTGGCAGGCCTAGGTGGCAGGGGATTAGTGGGCCAGTGACACAGGCCTAGGGGCAGGGGATTAGTGGGCCAGTGACACAGGCCTAGGGGGTAAGGGGACATAGTGACACAGGCCTAGGGGGTAAGGGAACATAGTGACACAGGGCTAGGGGGAGGGACAGTGACACGGGCCTAGGGGGAGGGACAGTGACACAGGCCTAGGGGGCAGGGGATTAGTGGGAAGTGACACAGGCCTAGGGGGACAGTGACAAAGGCCTAGGGGGCAGGGGATTAGTGGGGCAGTGCCTAGGGGGCAGGGGGACATAGTGACACAGGGCTAGGGGGACAGAGTGATACAGGGATAGGGGGACAGTGATACAGGCCTAGGGGGACAGTGACACAGGCCTAGGGGGACAGTGACACAGGCCTAGGGGGACGGGAATTAGTGGGGCAGTGCCTAGGGGGCAGGGGGACATAGTAAATCAGGGCTAGGGGGGCAGTGACACAGGCCTAGGGGGCAGTGATACAGGCCTAGGGGGCAGGGGGGCATAGTGACACAGGACTGGGGGGGGCAGAGTGACACAGGGCAGGGGATTAGTGGGGCTGTGACACAGTGCTAATGGGATTAGGGGTACAGTGAGACAGGGCTAGGGGGAGTAGATTAGGGGTACAGTGACACAGGGCTAGGGGTGATGGGATTATTGGGACAGACTGAAACAGGGCTAAGAACAAAGTGACACACAGCTAGAGGGATGGGGGTAATGAGGGGGTTAATTTAAACATCTGACATGCCGCTCTCCTTACCTGCTCACTGGTGATGCTGCCGGGCCCATCAATAGCTCTGTGTGTGTCCTGTCCAGGTACAGCAGTGACTCAATGCAGGGAAGCTGCACACTGAGCCTGAGCTCAGTTCAACTGAGACCGCCGGGGAGTTGGAATGCAGGGAGGAGGAAGTGCCCCGCCCATCAGACTACTCTGACATATCAGAGCAGCACTGGGAACCGGGCAGCAAATCAGGAGCAGGAAATATTTTTAATATGCGAGTCACAGGCAAAGAGCCCAGGATTCGGATTTTTGCGCCCCCCCTCGTGTTGCGCCCTAAGGCGGCCGCCTGTGCCGCCTTATGGACGCGCCGGCCCTGATGAGGCCCCACTAACAAAAAAGTGTCACATATACACATTGATGCACAGTTTACCGGTGTGCCTGAGAGTGTCTCTGACAGAGAGTATCCTTGTGTGTGAGAATGTATGTCTCTGTGAGCATGTTTGCGTTTTTGTCTGAGACTGAAGTGTGTTGTGTGTATGGTGGGTGATGGTGTGAGGGGGGTGATGGTGAGAGGGAAAGGGGGGGTGATGGTGAGAGGGAGAGCGGGGTGATGGTGAGAGGGAGAGCGGAGTGATGGTGAGAGTGAGCGGGGTGATGTGAGAAGGAGGGAGGGTTGATGTGAGAGTGAGGGGGGTTGATGTGAGAGTGAGGGGGGTTGATGTGAGAGTGGGGGGGGTTGATGTGAGAGTGAGGGGGGTTGATGTGAGAGTGAGGGGGGGGTTGATGTGAGAGTGAGGGGGGGGTTGATGTGAGAGTGAGGGGGGGTTGATGTGAGAGTGAGGGGGGGTTGATGTGAGAGTGAGGGGGGGGTTGCTGTGAGAGTGAGGGGGGGTTGATGTGAGAGTGAGGGGGGGGTTGATGTGAGAGTGAGGGGGGGTTGATGTGAGAGTGGGGGGGGTGATGTGAGAGTGGGGGGGGTTGATGTGAGAGTGAGGGGGGGTTGATGATGTGAGAGTGAGGGGGGTTGATGATGTGAGAGTGAGGGAGGGTTGATGTGAGAGTGAGGGAGGGTTGATGTGAGAGTGAGGGAGGGTTGATGTGAGAGTGAGGGGGTGATGCTGAGGATGGTGAGGGGGTTATGCTGAGGATGGTGAGGGTGGTGATGCTGAGGGTGGTGAGGGTGGTGATGCTGAGGGTGGTGAGTGAGGGTGATGCTGAGGGTGGTGAGGGAGGGTGATGCTGAGGGTGGTGAGGCTGAGGGTGGTGGTGAGGCTGAGGGTGCTGAGGCTTAGGGTGGTGGGGGGTGCTAAGGCTGGTGGGGTGGTGAGGCTGAGGGTGGTGAGGGGGTGAGGCTGAGGGTGGTGGGGAGGGTGGTGAGGCTGAGGGTATTGGGGAGGGTGGGGAGGCTGAGGGTGGTGGGGTGGGGAGGCTGAGGGTGGTGGGGAGGGTGGTGAGGCTGAGGGTGGTGGAGAGGGTGGTGAGGCTGAAGGTGGGAGGGAGGGTGGGGAGGCTGAGGCTGGTGAGGCTGGCTGAGGGTGGTAGGGAGGGTGATGAGGCTGATGGTGGTGGGGAGGGTGGTGGGGAGGGTGGTGAGGCTGAAGGTGGTGGGCAGGGTGGTGAGGCTGAAGGTGGTGGGGAGGGTGGTGAGGCTGGCTGAGGGTTGTAGGGAGGGTGATGGGGCTGAGGGTGGTGGGGAGGGTGGTGAGGCTGAAGGTGGTAGGGAGGGTGGTAAGGCTGAGGGTGGTGGGGATGGTGGTGAGGCTGGCTGAGGGTGGTAGGGATGGTGATGAGGCTGAGGGTGGTAGGGAGGGTGATGAGGGTGGTGGTGAGGTTGCCTGAGGGTGGTAGGGAGGGTGATGAGGCTGAGGGTGGTAGGGAGGTTGAGTGTGGTGGGGGGTGAGAGAGCCTACCTTTAGTCCCTGGTGGTCCAGTGGGCTCCCTGGTGGTCCGGTGGCCACTGCTCCCGGTCTGCAGCTCCGCAGAGCTGCAGACCATGTAATCTCGCGAGACCATCAGAGCGTTGCCGTGGTAACCCGCGGCAACACTCTGATTGGCCAGTTTTCACGAGACACGTGGTCTGCAGCTCTGCTCACTGCGGAGCTGCAGACCGGTGTCTGCGGTGGCTGGCCGCGCAGCCAGGAGGGGCCTTGCACCCGGCGGCATACCGTGCAAGCCGCCGGGCCCCCTCCTGACACAGTCTGCCCACAGGCGGTCTAGGCGGCCGCGAGGCCACAGCCAGCGCGAGGCCTTAGGCGGCCGCCTAAACCGCCTAATTAGAGAGCCACCTCTGACCTGCAACCTACACCCTAAACATGACAGCCATCTTTCACAACAATGTACTGCTATATACTCATACCCTCAGTGCAACTAGCCATGATATACGCACGTTCAGCCTAGCATGCTCAAATATAACACACTTCTGTCTAAAAAAAAAAATAATAATAAAAAAAAAAGAATGCAGCTTCAGAATTAATCTAAATTGTATGCTGTCTAGGAGGTGGGAGGGTCTGCTGCTGATTGTCTGAAATGTGCCTGCTGACTGTGAGGTACAGGGTCAAGGTTTACTCAATGATGACGAATAGGGGGCGGTCCGAACATTGCATATATTCGTCATCCATGGCGAACGCGAACAAGCTACGTTCGCCAGGAACTATTCGCCAGCGAACCCCATGTACAGTTACCCCATGTACGTTTTTTATGGGGTTTTGGAAAGTTACAGAGTCAAATATAGGGCTTGCAAATGTTATTCTCTGGTCTTTCTGAATGGGTTTTCAGGCAGGCTTACATGAATATACATTTAGAATCAAATTAAATCTAACTCATTTGCATGTGCATATCTAGAATCCCTTTGCAGTGCAAATTTAAGATTTCTGTGGAAAAAGCAACTCTTGGCTATGGTTTGTTCAGTGTGTGCAGATCTGTGTATAACACTGTATTTACTATCCACTTCTTCACGGGGAAGGTATTTTTTATTTACTTTTTGTTCCCACTATTACCCTATTGGTTTGTGCTCCACATCTTATATTCTGTGTATATAGTACTTAGAAGATATGACTTGAAAGATGTCACTCAATAAAAACATGAGTTTACATTGCATATTTTATTTATTGCAAACGTATTCTACTTTTTTGAAAATACAAAATATCTACTCAGTTGTTTCAACCAATGTTGCCTATTAAAGATAATTTTCTGACATCCATGTCAATGGTCCCAACGATTAAGTGACACTCTTGTCAATGACGTGTCTGCTCTCTTTGACTTTTTCTCTCCTCAAAATGTCAGCAGCTTATTGAGAATCAAATTGAATGGTAATCTTTTACTCAATTTAGAGTGTAAAACATTCACTCTTCTTTGGAAAGTCATGTAGTTCAACCAATCTATATTTAAAGTGGGCACATCTGGCACATTTCCAATTTCTTACAGTTAAACGTTAAATTGCATATCAGAAGCTATTCTTTTAAAAATATATAGAAATTCACAGCTCATACTAAAGAAGGTTGGGTTTTGGTTTGTCTATGAGATAAATTAGTATCTTATTTTAAATTGTAAACTTTTCAAATTAAATATGATTGACTTTAATGAAGAACATGACATATCATTTTTTTTGACTGCTTGGAGGACAGTACATTTGTATATCCTATCATCTGCAAACTAATTATAACAGAATGGGATGATTAAGCCATATTAAATCCAGGAATAGCAAATCACTTTAAAAATAAAATTGAAATATTAAGACTGCTTACATGGTATATATCAAAACGACAACCACTGTTTACAGTATCATCCTCTAAACTTCAAAGGCATGCGGGGAATATGTAAATGTAGTCTGTTTAGAAAAGGAACTACAACAATTCACAAGTATAATGAGCAGTCAGAACTATCAAAAGCCACCCCCCCCCCAAAAAAAAACAGAACACCAAAAGCCAGCAGCAACCCTATGTTATAAAGAAGAAGTACTAATACTACCACCATTATGCATATTCAGAAAATAAATGTTGCTGCAGAAACAGCAAGTACCAGTATGAGATGTAGCAATGTAGCAGAGAGTGTAACGAGTATATACCCCTACACGCAGGATCCAGCCTAACAGAAGACAGTACAGAGGAGAGATACGTCTACCGGACCTTAGAGTGGCCGGACTCGACGTAATAGGATAAGACAGAGTCAGGAACGATCCGAGGTCAAGGGCACAAAGAGACAGCGTAAACGAAAACTAGCCGGGGACTGGTACACAGGAATCAGCAAGCCGGCAAACAGTACAGAATAGGATAAAGCGAAAACGAAGTCAGAATACGAAGCCAAGGTCAAATACGGAGAAACACAACTGAACACAACAAGCACTAAAGGGAACTGTAGCAGAAACCACGATAGGGCAAGGAACTAAGGGAAAAGGGTAAGTATAAGTAGCCTTCAAACTAATGTGATTGGCTCCTGTCACTTCCACTCCCCCAACAGGTAAGTGTATGGGGTGATTGGCATGACAGGAGCCAATGGGAGCCTTTTTGCAATTTAGGCTCCCACTGTCTCTTTAAGAGCGCGCCCGAGATTCGCGGCGCGCTCTTAGCTGCAGGCGGGACACGTGACCGCTTCTCGCGGTCACTGCCCGCCTTCCTGTCTGAACAGTCGGACGAGCCGCGCGCGGCTCGTGCAGCCGCAGGACCGCGCGCGGCTTGAAGAGAGGACCGCGTCCGGCCCCCGGATAAGGTAAGTACCGCTACAGTACCCCCCCTGAGGACACGCCCTCCGGGCGGGCAGGACCAGGCCTGGCAGGAAAACGCGAATGGAAAGAACGTACAAGGCGGGGAGCATGAACAGCATCCGCAGAAATCCAACTGCGCTCCTCAGGCCCATAACCCTTCCAATGTACCAAGTACTGAAGCCGACCCCTAAGAAAACGAGAGTCAATAACAGCAGATACTTCGAACTCCTCATGACCCTCCACAGACACAGGAGGGGGAGGGGGAGTATGCCGGGTATAGCGGTTGCGTACGTAAGGCTTCAACAAAGAGGTGTGAAATACATTGGGTATACGCAGATTCTTAGGCAGACCCAAGGCATAAGAAACGGGATTAACCTTATGTATAATGCGATAAGGACCAATGAAGCGGGGAGCCAATTTCATAGAAGGCACCCGGAGGCGAATATTCCGTGTGGAAAGCAAAACCCTGTCCCCCACAACATAGGAAGGAGCCGCTCTGCGATGCTTGTCAGCCTGAGCCTTCTGGCGGGCAGCAGAGTCCACCAAAGAACGCTGAACCTGTTCCCAAGTATTACGCAAACCAGCCAAATGCTCATCCAGAACTGGCATGCCCTGTGAGGAGAATGCAGCCGGAAGAACAACGGGATGCTGGCCATAGACAACGTAAAAAGGGCTTTTGCCGGAAGAATCATGAGTGGCATTATTCCGAGCAAATTCAGCCCAAGGAAGCAGGTCAGACCAATTGTCCTGATGGTGAGACACAAAACAACGGAGGTACTGCTCAAGAGACTGGTTGGCACGTTCAGCAGCTCCATTAGACTGGGGATGGTAAGCGGAAGAAAATGAGAGGGAAATACCCATCTCCGAACAAAAGGCTTTCCAGAACCTGGAAATAAATTGGCTACCCCTATCGGATACAATAGATAAGGGAATACCATGTAATCGAAACACTTCTCTAGCGAAGATAAGAGCCAATTCCTTGGAAGTGGGCAACTTGCGAAGAGACACAAAGTGAGCCATTTTGGAAAACCGATCTACTATCATTAGGATGACTGTGTTACCATTCGAAGGGGGTAATTCAACAATAAAATCCATTGATAGATTAGACCAAGGTCTCTCGGGAACGGGCAACGGATGCAACAGCCCACAAGGAACTCTACGAGAAGTTTTCATACATGCACAAGTAGTACAAGCACTTATATAGTCAGTAACATCCTTACGTAAGGTATCCCACCAGAAATACCGAGAAACGGCTGACACTGTTTTGGAAATACCAGGATGTCCAGCAGTCTTAGTATCGTGATAAAGTGACAGAATATCCCGTCTCTCGGGAATGTCAACGAACAATTTATCATTAGGCCTCTCGCTGGGTGCCATGCCTTGTTTTGCTTGTATGGCCTGCAAGAGGGACGAGGAAATAGACAATATAGTAGTTGCTATTATCCTGTCTGGGGGAATGACAGGAGTGACATCAATCTCCTGTTTGTCAATAGTCTCGAATTGTCTGGACAGAGCGTCCGCTTTGGTGTTCCGGTCACCTGGCCTATAGGTGATTATATAATTAAAATGAGACAAGAACAGTGACCACCTAGCCTGCCTTGAAGACAATCTTTTAGCTTCGCTAAGGTAGGATAGGTTCTTATGATCTGTAAATATGAGAATAGGATCCTTAGTTCCTTCTAGCAAATGTCTCCATTCTTTGAGTGCTAAAATGATAGCAAGGAGTTCGCGATTACCCACATCATAATTCCTCTCTGCCTTGGACATTTGTTTAGAAAAGAAGCCACAAGGATGCAATGGCTTGTCAGGAGACTCTCTTTGGGATAAGACAGCACCTACCCCTATATCGGAAGCATCAACCTCAAGTATATATGGCAATGAGGGGACAGGATGCTGTAAAATAGGGGCAGAGGCGAACGTAGTTTTAAGAAAGTCAAAAGCCTGAAGTGCCTCAGTAGACCAGACACGTGTATTGCCATCCTTTTTAGTCATACGAGTAATAGGCGCTACTATAGACGAAAAACCTTTGATAAAACGTCTATAATAATTAGAGAAACCCAGAATCAACCAGGGCGTCTATGTTTTCAACTATACAACTCTCTCCCATATGTAAAGAAACAGGGAGAAGCAGTCGGTTAGGAGGCAATGTAGGAGACTTAGAAATCACACCCAAGGCCAGTCCCCTATAAGGTCTTAGGTGCGAGAGTTTTCCGGGAGCAGAGGACACTCCTTTACCATATGGTCTCTCTTACCACAATATAGGCAGAGTCCCTCCCTTCTCCTATGTAATTTCTCAGTATCTGAGAGTTTGGCAACCCCTAATTGCATAGGTTCCTCTTCAGATACTTTAACACTCTCCGGTATATTAACTCTGGGTTGAATAGGTGTAACAAAACGTCTATTCCTGTTCTTAGTATAGAGCCTGTCACGAATCCTATTATCTATATCGATGAGGTAGTCAATAAGGTCCTCTAAGGCAATAGGAAGCTCCTTAGCTGCTACCTCATCCAATATAGAGTCTGATAAACCTTCCATGAAGGCCGTAGTTAACCCATTATTGGTCCAATCGACCTGTGAGGCAAGGGTACGAAACTGTATAGCGTAATCAGCCACAGACCTAGAACCCTGTTTAACCCTCATTAATGCTCTAGCGGCATTCTTAGACCTTTTCATAGTATCAAAAGTTCTGCGAAAAGCTGTTAGGAAACTGTGAAAGTTATGCACCATAGGTCCATTAGCCTCCCAAATAGGGTTTGCCCATTCAAGTGCTTTGTCGGTAAGTTGGTGCATAAAGAACCCAACTTTAGACCTCTCTGTGGGAAATGAACGTGGATACATTTCAAAATGAAACTCTATTTGGTTAATGAACCCTCTGCATGTCTTAGAATCCCCTCCATACCTAGGAGGAGGCGTTAAATGTGCTGTAGCGTTAGGCATAGTCGATACTTCAGGAAGCAGGGGTGCAGGAGGGTTAGGTGCGGTTGCTGGAATGGTTCTAGCTAAGAGCGTCTGGAGAGCCTGAGCTATTTGATCCATACGGTGATCCTGCTCTACAAATCTAGCCTCATGGGTCGCCATCTGTTGAGCTAAATCTGCGGGGTCCATGGCCCTATCGTAATGTATCGAGTATATACCCCTACACGCAGGATCCAGCCTAACAGAAGACAGTACAGAGGAGAGATACGTCTACCGGACCTTAGAGTGGCCGGACTCGACGTAATAGGATAAGACAGAGTCAGGAACGATCCGAGGTCAAGGGCACAAAGAGACAGCGTAAACGAAAACTAGCCGGGGACTGGTACACAGGAATCAGCAAGCCGGCAAACAGTACAGAATAGGATAAAGCGAAAACGAAGTCAGAATACAAAGCCAAGGTCAAATACGGAGAAACACAACTGAACACAACAAGCACTAAAGGGAACTGTAGCAGAAACCACGATAGGGCAAGGAACTAAGGGAAAAGGGTAAGTATAAGTAGCCTTCAAACTAATGTGATTGGCTCCTGTCACTTCCACTCCCCCAACAGGTAAGTGTATGGGGTGATTGGCATGACAGGAGCCAATGGGAGCCTTTTTGCAATTTAGGCTCCCACTGTCTCTTTAAGAGCGCGCCCGAGATTCGCGGCGCGCTCTTAGCTGCAGGCGGGACACGTGACCGCTTCTTGCGGTCACTGCCCGCTTCTTGCGGTCACTGCCCGCTTCTCGCGGTCACTGCCCACCTTCCTGTCTGAACAGTCGGACGAGCCGCGCGCGGCTCGTGCAGCCGCAGGACCGCGCGCGGCTTGAAGAGAGGACCGCGTCCGGCCCCCGGATAAGGTAAGTACCGCTACAGAGAGTCAGTCAACAGCACCAATGTCACCACTATTACCTGCAGGTGGAACCTTTTAACTCTCATTCAATAAAAGTTTTGTTTTGAAGACTTGGAGCATGAATAACTATAGACTGCAATCTCATTTGACCAGGATTCTCATCAACCTATTGTACCTGTAACATTTTCTAATTGTCTCATTTATTGTTAAATTTTCCTTTTTTATAATATTGTAAAGCACTGCAAAATATGTTGGAAAGCCACGTGTGTAAATACCAAAAATAATAATAATAATAATAATAATAATAATAATGAGGGATTAAATTATGATCCAAAGGAAAAAAGGAGGAGCAGCAGGATTCTATTGTGACAACTCCATCTACTGAAAAAAGAGAAGTGTAGTGGTTTGAAAGAGGCAACAGTTTCATCCCCCCCATTCCAACCTCCATCATTTGTATCACTTTCACTATTGTTTTAGCATGTAGTAGTACAACGAGTACATTAATAAGAAGCAACAGTGACACTTCAGTTGAGTAGGAGTAGAGCAGCAGTACTACTAGATCCACTATTTCACATCAAGCAAAAATAAGTCTACAGTGCAGGGGAGAAATGTAGGATAATGGTGATATCATATAAGATGGAGGTTTGGCACAATGCAGGCTACTGGCAAGGAGGTGAGTATGGGGAATGTTTGAGGACATTTGACAAATGAAGGTGTGAACAATAATCTCTGCACAGATCACATCACAAAGCTGTTGCAGGAGAGTAAAGTTCAACAGTAGCATACCCTCTCTCTACCAGAAGTGAATAGAAAGGACAAGTTTGTCAACAGAGATCGAGAGGGAAAATGTAATCAGCTGACACTTGCAGAATTTGGTGCTGTACATGTTCATGTAAGTGGCACATCAAAAAACCTGTCAAAGAAGGTGGCGCAATTGATAGGACAACTTATTGCTGTTGGGGGAGCTGCTTTCGCCATAGTAGAAGGGGTGCCATTTAAACAGCTGATATACACTCTAGCTCTCAATTACCACCTACCTTTCTAAACAACATTTAGCAGAGAATTAGTATCCTCTCTGTACCAATTGTTTATATTACTTTTAACCCCTTAGTGACCATATTTTAAAATTTTCTTACCATTAAGGACCAGGGCTGTTTTTACATTTCTTCGCTGTTTAGCAGTAATTTTCCTCTTACTAATTTACTGTATCCAAACATATTATATACATTTTTTTCTCACCAATAAATGATCTTTCTAAAGATACCATTATTTTCATTATATCATATAATTTACTATAAAACAAAAATGATAAAATACGATGAAAAAAAGTAAAAAAAAAACAACACTTTTTCGAACTTTGACCTCCAAAATCTGTTACGAATCTACAACCGCCAAAAAAATACTCAATGTTTAGAAATACTCAATGTTAACATGTGTTTAGCTTTTTTCTGCAAGTGAAAGGGCAAAAAGTACAATTAGCACTTTCCAAACCATTTATTTTTCAAAATTAACAAAAGTTATATTGTAACACTGATATCTGTCAGGAATCCCTGAATAACCCTTCACATGTATATATATTTTAAAAGAAGACAACCTAAGGTATTAAACTTGGGGTATTTTTTTTTTTTGTAAATATAATTTTTATTTTTGTTTTGTTTACGTTCAAAGTTTGGAGACTCGCAGGTCTCTAGTCAAGTTAGAATATGCAGACAGGTTTAACGATCAGTATCAAAAAGATCTCGGGCTCGCAGGCCCTCATGGGTAAGTAAACAGGTAGATACAGTGTCACAGGTGTTTGAGCAAGAGCATAATGTGTGCCCTGTCCCTTGTTGAGGGCAGTACTTTTGCATGTTCAGTTGGGCTCGCAGGCCCCTTGTAATGTCTGGCTCGCAGGTCCCGTATTACATGTGGGCATGCAGCGTTATGTTAGTCAAGTTTCGTGTGCTTGGATTATTTGCATCCCTAGTGTGTGTTCGAGGCTCATGGTAGTATGCACCTTCTGGGAGGAGTGTTGCAGTACTTGGTATTGGGTCTCCTTCCCGTTCGGGATCTGTTAGCTATGTGTGCCACAGCGGGGCGTTGCGTGTGACCGCTGTGGTATACTTAAACCTGTGTCTGAAGGCGTGATATGTTGAGTGCTGCTGTGTAGGTAGCAGCGCAGAGTGAACGTGTCTTTATTTTAGTAGAATGGAGGTGCGCATTGGAGCTCCAGGGTGGGCCGGTCCTGGGTTCCAGTCTCGAGTCGCGTTCAGTCTAAGCCGTGGTGGGGGGGGGAGGGGGGGGGAGGGGTCCAGTCGTGTCTCTGTCTTTGAGCTTGTCCAGGAAGGTGTCCTTGGCGGTTTCAAGGAGCCACAATGTCCAGGTCTCAGCGTATGTCTGGGGTTTGTCTGAGGCTGACATGAGCAGGTTTTCTATGGCCCTAAGTTCTTCCATCTTGGCAAACCATACCCTCAGCGGGGGTGCGGTCTTTTGTTTCCAGTAGAGGGGGACTATCTGTTTAGCTACGTTTAGGATCCTAACCGTCATAGACCTCTTGTATTTGGATTTAGATACTGTGGTGTGGTGAAGGAGCATTGCTGCCGGTTCCAGGGGGGGGGGGGCGTCCGAGAACATCTTTACAATTTTGTGTATGTCTTCCCAGTATGGTCTAATTAGTTCGCATTCCCACCATACGTGGATTGCGGTCCCTGTTTCCTTCTCGCACCTCCAGCAGAGATTGGTGTGTTCTGGGTCTATGTTGTGGAGGAGGTGTGGGGTGCGGTACCAGTTTGTCAGGAGTTTGAATGCTGTCTCCTGGGTCTTGCTGTGTGTCGAGCAGTGGTGGGTGAGGTAGCATATCTGCTCCCATTCTGCGTCTGTGAATGTCGTGTTCAGTGCCGCTTCCCATTTCCCCATGAATAAAGGTTTAGCAGTAGGTGTCCCTGTTAGTAATAATGTGTATATGAGGGAGACCCCGTGTGTCGTTGGGTCTGGGCTATCGCACAGTGTCTCGAACGCTGTCCGGGTCCTGGTGAGTGCGGTGCCTTGCGGTAGGGTGCGTATGAAGGCGGTAAGTTGAGCGTGTTTGAAGCATTGTGTGAAGGTGGGTGTCTCACCTCCTAGCATGGATGTTAGTGGTGTGCATTTGCCGTTGGTGATGACGTGGTGCAGTCTCGGAATCGGGGTCTGGGGGGTGTTTTGAAAGGCTTTCGGGTCGAAGCCCGGTTGGAAGTCTGCGTTATGTACCAGAGGTGTCAGGGGGGATGGGTAGGGTGCCAAGCTATGTGTTTTCGCCGTTTTGCGCCAGATGTCCAGCGTGGATTTAATGTACGGGGACATGGCTCGGGTGTCTGGGTCCTTCCTGCCCCAGGGTATGGTTGCGAGCGGCATGCTCGCTTCCGATTCCTCCGCTATTTTCCACATTTTATGGACTCCGCTTTTCGTCCATTCCATCACCCTCTGGAGATGTGTGGCCGTGTGGTATGAGCGGAAGTCCGGCAGTGCTAGGCCCCCCATGTTTTTTGGTTTCATTAGGGTGGTGGTTTTCATCCTGGGACGTCTACCGTCCCAGATGTATTTGATCATGGCTGTGTTTAGTGTGGCAAAAAACGCCCCGGGGAGTTTAATTGGGATGGTTTGAAAGAGGTATAGTAGGCGTGGGAGGAAATTCATTTTGATGACCTGGACTCTCCCGAGCCAGGATATGTGTGGGTGTGCCCATTCTTTCATGTCTTTCTGGAAGGTGGTGAGTGTGGTGGCGAAGTTGGCTTGGAAGAGGTCTTTGCTGTCCCTAGTCAGCCAGGTTCCTAGGTACCTGATTTTTTGGTCTGCCCATTGGAATGGGAAGCTCTGGCGTAGGGGGTCAGCGCGTCTTTTGGGGATATTGACGTTCAGGATGTGGGATTTAGCATAGTTGATTTTTAAGTTGGAGATCTCTCCGAATTCCTTAAAGGCCTGTTGGATGTTGGGCAAGGTTATTTCTGGGTTGGTGATAAAGAATAACAGGTCGTCTGCGAAGGCGGCCACTTTATGGTGGACGTCGCCCGTCGTGATGCCTGTGATGTCAATGTTGCTTCTGATATGTGTCAGGAATGGTTCTAAGGCTAGGACAAACAAAAGTGGGGATAAGGGGCAGCCCTGTCTGGTGCCGTTGTGTATTGTGAGTTCGGGGGTCAGCGCGCCGTTAACCAGGACGTGTGCCGTCGGCTCATGGTATAGGGCGGTGATCCAGCGCATCATGTGGGTTCCCAGGCCCGCGTGTGTCAGGGTGTCGAAAAGGTATGTCCAACCGACTCTGTCGAAGGCCTTCTCCGCGTCCGTGGACAGCAGGAGAAGGCCCCCGGCTCCCGCCCCCCTGCCGTGCATGAGGGTGAGTGTGCGAATGGTGTTGTCCCTGGCCTCACGACCTCCCACAAACCCGACCTGGTCTGGGTGGACCAGCCCGGGGATGTGCGATTGTAGCCGCGACGCCAGGATCTTTGCAAGGAGTTTGACATCGCAATTGATGAGGGAGATTGGCCTGTAATTCCCGCAGTGTTCCCCATCCTTGCCCTCCTTGGGGATTATGGTGATGTGGGCTGTCAGGGCTTGTTTGGGGATGTGTTGGCCCTCTCTCACCGCGTTAAAGGAGTCTACTAGTGGCTGGTATAAACTGTCCGAGAAGGTCTTGTAGTATTTTAATGGGAGGCCGTCAGGGCCTGGGCTCTTGCCCGGTTTGGTTTGTTTGATCGCCTGTGCCAGCTCTGACAGAGTGATAGGTTCGTCTAGCAGTGCTGCAGTTGTGTCATCTATAGTCGGGGATGTGTGGGTGGTGAGATATGTGCGTATTTTGTCTCGTAGTCGTGTTTTCGCCGTCTCTGTGTGTGGTTGTGGCAGGGAGTAAAGGTCCGCGTAGTACGTCCTTATAGTGGTCAGTATGTCGGTCGGGAGGCGATGGAGTTTACCGCTTTTATCTCTGATTTTGTCGATGTATGTGAGCTGTCTCTTTTTGGTAAGCATCTTGGCCAAAAGTTTTCCGCTCTTGTTCCCGTGTATGGAAAAGAACGCTTTGTGTCTTATCGCGTCCCTGTGGAATTTAGAGTGGAGCAGCGAGGTTAACTCGCGTCTCAGCTGTAGGAGTTTCGTTTGGTGTGTGGAGTGTTGTGAGTGTTTGTTTAGGTCTTCCTCGTGTTGGATGTCCGTCAGGATCTGGGTCAGGCGGGCCTCGGAGCGTTTCTTGAGTAGGGCCCCTTGTTGTATAAAGTGTCCCCGAATCACGCATTTGTGGGCTTCCCATCTAAGCGTCGGGGACGTCTCTGTTGGGGGGTTGTCTAGGAAATAGTCCTTGATTTTTCCTCCGATGTGGTTTGTGAGGTCTGTTCTGGTCAGGAGATACTCATTGAGTCTCCATTTAGTGATGGAGGGGCGGTAGAGCGGGGATTTTAAGCGTAGGGTAACGGGTGCGTGGTCCGACCACGTCGCCACACCAATCGTCGCGTCTTCCACTAGAGGTAACGCGTGTTGTGTGGTGTAGAAGTGATCTATTCTGGAGTATGTCTGGTGGGGGTGGGAGAAGTGTGTGTAGTCTTTTTCGTCGGGGTGATGAGCTCTCCAGCAGTCTACCAGCCGGTGTGATCTAAGGAGTGACTTGAGGGAGTGTAGCTGTTGTGGTGGGGTATGGGACGTGCCGGAGGAGCAGTCCCAGGTTGGGTCCAGTGTGATGTTAAAGTCCCCCCCTAGTACCAGTGTCCCCTCAGCGAACGTGTGGAGTTTGCGTAGTGTCTGGAGTAGGAAGCGGCACTGACGTCTGTTAGGGGCGTAGATGGTTGCAAATGTGTAAGTCTGCTCGGCTATCTTGCCCTTGAGGAAAAGGTATCTACCTTCGTCGTCGGTGAGGCACCCCCCCTCCTGGAACGGCACTCGTTTGTTAATGAGGATGGCAGTCCCTCTAGATTTGCCTCCTTGGAAGTCGCTAAAGTATCCGTGCGGGTAGTGGTGGTCCGTCAGTTTCGGTCTGTCACCTTTCCTGAAGTGTGTCTCCTGGATCATGACCACTGAGGCCCTGCGGGCATGGAAGTCCCTCAGGGCTCCAGTCCGTTTTTCGGGCTGGTTGAGTCCCCTGGCGTTGACAGTCATGATAGTGAGGGGGGCGGGGGTCAGTGCCATGTTTTGCCTAGTGGGGTCTCTCCGTCAGTAGTGGGGGGGGGTGCGGGGTGAGGGAGGGGGTATAGGGGCGTGGTGTAGGGGGAGGTGTCAGGGGTAGGGGGGTGTATAGGTCTCGTCACCTTACGGTGGCGTCTGGGTGTAGGCGTCGGGGGGCTGCGGCGCACGGTTCCACTTGAGACCCGTGTGGGCAGCCCACCTTGGATTGACGCCTCGTCCCGTGGGGTAGTGAAAGGAGGTCAGGGCTCACCTAGCGGGCACGTCTGAGTCCGGTCCGTAACCGTCGGATCTCTCCTTGGTCACCTACTGCCGTCACAGACCCGTGTCGATCCCCTGTGGCTCCAATGCGCGTCTCGTATGTGGCTGGTGTCGTAATCCTCGCCCGAGGTTGTGTGGCCTCGTGGCCTGTGTGGGAGTAAAGTCAACGAAATTTAGCAATATCATCGAGAACATCATTAAAACATTAACATTAACATTGCATACATTAGACAACGAGTCTATCAAAACGATAACAAAGTTTTGGCCAACTAGCTGTGGACATCGTGAAGCTTGCCTGTAGAGGCCTATTACTCTATGTCATGACCCGGATCCCTCCCTCGCCTCCCCCTCCCGTTCAATCCCCCCGTCCATTTGGTCTCTATTTCAGCGGGTAGTGTGTGTTGTGCGCTCCCTGTCTGTCAGTGGTCTGTCCGCTTCGTCTTGGCTCCGGGGTGTGCTTAGTGAGTGGGCTTGAGGTCACCCCCGGTGTCGTCGCCCCTCTGTGTGCGTTGGCCCCGTGGGTCCCTGTCGTCACTCCATCAATGTTTGTCAAGTCTGCGATCTGGCTACCCCGGGTTCCCGTATCTCCGGGCCACCCCGGAACCCTCTCCCCAGGTGTGGCCCGCCGGCACCACCCCTCCCGGTCAGCTCGCCGAGGGTCGTTACTGGCCGGGTGGGTGGCGGCGACAGGCCCCAGCCAGGGAGTCAGGTCCCCCCCCTCCCCCCCTCCTCCCCCCTCCTTAACGGCCCTGGGGTACTTGCGAGCATGTGCTCTCAGCAGTTCTGTATGCCCGGTCTGGCAGTATTAGTAGTAGCCAGGGCTCACAGCAGTTCTGTATGCCAGGTCTGGCAGTGTTAGTATTAGTCCACCAGCGTTAGTCCATCTCAGTTCTCGGTGGTTCCGCTGGTGTGGTGGCTCGGCCCGTCAGGGGGGTCGCTTGCGGTAACAGTTCCACATTGCTGTGCTGGTTCCGTGTGGTAAACAGTTCAGGCAGTGTCTCGGGAAGGCATGTGGTCGGGGGTGTTCAGGAGGGCCGTGCAGGGTTAGGCCAAGTCTTTCACAATGTCCAGTCTCGGGTAATATCCACTTCGGGCCGTTAGTGTGGTGCGCCAGACGGTCTCGTAGCTTGCTGTCGGGGCCTCCTCACTCGTTGCTGTTGGCTTGGGGCTGGGGGGTTCGGCCCCTGTGGAAAGGAGTAAAAGTTCAGAGGGTCTGGCCAGGTCATTTGGACCGGCGTGAGGTGTAGCTCCCTCAGGAGGTCTTCCATGTCCTCTTCGCTTCTCACAGTGAAAGGACCGTTCTGTGTGGTTGCTTGTAGGCCCGTAGGGAAGTTCCATCTGTAACGGACCTTGTTGGTCTGCAGTGCCCGTGTGAGAGGGCGCATCGCTCTCCTGTAGGCGAGTGTCGCTGGTGATAGGTCGGGGAACAGTTGTACCTCTACCCCATTGGAGATCACTTGTTTGGTGTCTCTGGCTTTGTGTAGGATGTCTTCCTTTGTCTGGAAGTGGGCAAGGCAGCAAATGATGTCTCTAGGAGGGGCGTCAGGGGGTCCTCTCGGCCTGAGGGCCCGATGTGCCCTAATAAATTCTATGTGGGTGGTTGGCGGTCGGCCGAGGAGGTTGTTAAAGAGCTCTGACAACGTGTCCCTGATAGGGGTGGTTTGGTCTAAGTCCTCTGGCATACCTCTGATCCGTATGTTTTGCCGCCGCCCACGGTTATCAAGGTCTTCAATGTGCTGCGCCATTTGCCGTAGTTGGACCCCCTGCTGTTGGAGTTTGCAGGTGGTTGCGGATTGCGCCGCTGCCATGTGGTCGCAGTCGGCTTCCAATTGGGCCACCTTCTGTTGGGTGCCCTGAATGTCTTCCCGCATGGTGCGCAGTTCCTCTGAGAGGGACTTGTGTAGGGCGGCGTTGGCCTCTTTCAGGTCGGCTTTAGTGGGTAGGTTTCGGATCATCTCGATCCATTCAGGCTGGGGGTGATGGGTGCTGTTTCCCCCTGGGTGCTCGACATGTGGTGAGGTCGGGCGGGAGAGGCCTGAGGCCTCGGAGTCATTTGAGGCCTGGGCTGGCGGCTCGGCCGGCGGCACGAGAAATTGCCTCATGGCTGAGTGTTGTGCCCCCTTCGGGGTGCTGGAGGGCTGACTGGCCTGCGATGTCCGATGGTTTCTTCCCATTTATGCGGTCGTTATCGCTTGTCGGGCGAGGATTTGTGCTGAGCCTTTGGGGAGCTCCCGGTTTACGCCGCCATTAGCCTCGGCGTCCAAGCCACGCCCCCCCAAACTTGGGGTATTTTGACTCTTTTCATGCAACCATTGTACCAGCAATCTATGCCAAATAAAAAAAAATAAAAATTGGTGTTTTTTTTTGACAGGCATAGCAATTTAAGAATACATGTACTGAGAACTTTAAGGGTTACTGCCAAAGAACAACCCAATACGTGTTCAGCAACATCTCCTGAGTACAGTGATACCCCCACATGTATAGGTGTGTCAGGTTCTCGGGGGGCTAAAATACCTTTTTTGGAGGGTGCGCATTCCAGTTTTCCAATTTGGAATTTTCACAGCTGGCCATCATGCACCCATGTCCTATTTGGGACACTTTGGAAGCTGCCCAATGTAATTTACCCCCATCTAACCATATATTTTTGAATTCTACCACCAGTCTTTGTCAAACTTTTGGGTAGTAATTTTTTGTGTTATTTTTCTCTCACACTGTACTTTAGGCATGGATTCTCAGTTCTTGTTATTTGTTACTGACAAAGAACACCCCAATATGTGTTCACCAACAACTCCCGAGTACAACAGTGCCCCCAATGTGCAGGTTTTATGGGTTTTTAAAAACTTACAGGGGTCAAATGTAGGACTTTCCCTGTTTTCATGTTTGCACATTGAAATTTGCCAGATTGGTTTGCTGGGTCTATGTTGCCTTTGAGACCGTATAGCAGCCCAGGAATGAAAATTAACCCGATCATGGCATACCATTTGTAAAAGTAGACAACCCAGGGTATTCGTTTTTTTTTTTTACACAAAAACTGCACTTTTACTCGTGATTTCATCGTCATGATAGTTTTTACTCTTTTAAACACTCATATTTGTGTTCTGTGAAGTCTTCCGAGTATAACAATACCCCCATGTACAGGTTTTATGGTGTTGTGTAAAGTTACAGGGTCAATATAGGGCCAATTCAGTTTGCCAGATTGGTTTGCTGGGTTTGTTTTACTTCTGAGACCATATGGTAGCCCAGGAATGTGAAATAACCCCACCATGGCATACCATTTTCAAATGTAGACAGCCCAGGGTATTCAAAATGGGGTATATCCAGTCTTTTGTAGTAGCCACTTAGCCACACACACTTGCCAAATTTAGAGTTCATATTTGTTTTTTGCATTTTTTTTACACAAAAACTGCACTTTTACTGGTAAGTTCATCGTCGTTATAAGTTTTACTGTTTTAAACACTCATATTTGTGTTCAGCGAAGTCTCCCGAGTATAAGTCTCTGTGTGTCATGGTGTGCATCTATGTGTCAGGATCTGTGCATGTGTCAGAGTGTGTGTGCATCTGTATGTCAGGGTGTGCATCTGCATATATGCATCTGTGTGTGAGGGTGTGCATCTATGTGTGTGTGTTTTTATATGTCAGTGTGTTTATTTGTGAGTTAGGGTGTGCCTCAGTGTGTCAGGATGTGTGCATGTGTATCTATGTGTGTGTACACACGTCGCTGTCTGTCTATGATATTGTGTGTCAGTGTGTATGTGTCAGTGTGCTTATATGTATGCATCTGTGAGTTAATGAGTATGTATATCTGTGTAAGTATACATGTGGCAGTATGTGGCAGTGTATGTTCATACATACAAGCAATCAAACTGTCAAACATTGTAAAACACCAAGACAACATGCAAACACACCCCTGCGTTCAAACTCCAAAATTAGATTATACTAGCTTTAGTGTAACTATAATCTTAATTTTATTAATGACAGGAGGCGAATATTTGCTTAAGTCTCTCTTTACTAGAACTCCACAGCAGCACATTAACAGAGAGATAAACACCAAAGACAAAAACATCAAGTATCTATATAAGGCTCCTCCTAAGCCACCATTTCCTCTTTCATGCTGCGACAAAGTAACGTACACAACAATGACAATAACCATAAAAAGAACAATATAGCGTAACAAAGAACACCATCCGGAAGTACTTCGGAGAACGGATGCTCCTGATCTTTATCCTGTCAAACGGTTGATGAAACGAACTGAAGTCGAACCATTAAACTGAAACGAAATAAACAGAGTCGAAAAACACTGATTAGTGAACGAAATGTACTGAGAAAAACATAAATCCCACGATCCAGTACTGATAGGATAAAAAACCTGAAATCCATCACTAACCATCATAAATACAATAAAACTGAAACTCCCCACTATCCCCAAACATCCCCAGACTACCAGACCTAGCCCAGGAACCAAACAATTCAACAGAAATACAATAATCGCAATCCATCCATATAAGGGGGGGGAAGAAACCAAACTGGGTGGGAAATATTCGCCTCCTGTCATTAATAAAATTAAGATTATAGTTACACTAAAGCTAGTATAATCTACAATTTTATAGCATGACAGGAGGCTTCATATTTGCTGTTTTAACGCTCCGACAGCAAAGCAAAAGAAGCATGGTCCGACGGTCTAAAGTAGAATTGGCGAAACGTCTCTTCCCGTGACCAGTCCGCCGAACGCAAAATGTCCTGAAGGGCAGCACCCGCCAAAAACGCTCCAGAAGCAGCGGCACCCCTAACCGAATGTGCTCCGAAGGTCGCATTCACGCCCGCCAGAGTCAAAAGCCATCTGATCCAACGAGCCAGTGTAGGGGACGAGACCGGTTTATGGGGCCTGACATACGAAATCAACAACTGCCCAGAATGAGAAGAGCGCAAAGGAGCGGTAACCAGGCCCGGACTGGCCATCGGGCACACCGGGCAAATGCCCGGTGGGCCGCGGTGGCCATGGGCCGAGGCCGGCAGGGGAAGGTCCCAGGATCTCCCCTGCCGGTCTATGCAGGGCCGGCACTATCCGAGCGCCGGCCCCGCTGTTTTCAATGAAGGGCTGGTGAGGAGATCATAGATCTCCCTCACCGGCCCCCTCGGAGAGACCTGCGGCTGGGGAGGGAGGTAGAGGACCCGGCGGAGCTCTATCTTGCAGCTCCGCCGGGTTCCTCTCGCGAGATCCGGCGCGTTGCCATGGCAACGACCGGATCTCGCGAGAGTGAACTCTAGCCCTCAGGCTAGAGTTCACTCACCACTGGACCACCAGGGATGGTGTCGGAGTGCCGGTCCCCCCCACCCACTCACCAGCATGCCGGTCCCCCCCTCCCAGGCTAAAGGTAAGAAGGAAGGGGGGGACATAATGCATACTTTTTTATTTATTTTACCCACCCAACACTCAATCCCTTCTAACATTCACACACAGCACACACATCACTATCACACACAACACTCTCACTCCCATCACACACAGCACTCTCACTCCCATCACACACAGCACTCTCTCTCCCATCACAGCACTTTCACACACAGCACTCACTCCCATCACACACAGCACTCACTCCCATCACACACAGCACTCTCACTCCCATCACACACAGCACTCTCACTCCCATCACACACAGCACTCTCACTCCCATCACACACAGCACTCTCACACCCATCACACCCATCACACACAGCACTCTCACACCCATCACACACAGCAGTCTCACACCCATCACAGCACTTTCACACACAGCACTCTCACACCCATCACACACAGAACTCTCACACACATCACACTCAGCACTCACACACATCATCCACAGCACTATCACACTCATCACATTTAGGACTCACACACACATCACACTCAGCACTATCACAAAACACATCATACACAGCACTCTCACACACATCACACTCAGCACTCACGCACATCATCCACAGCACTCTCACACTCTGCACTCTCACACACAGCACTCTCACACACATCACCCTCAGCACTCACACACATCATCCACAGCACTATCACACTCAGCACGCTCACACACATCACACTCAGGACTCACACACATCACACTCAGCACTATCACAAAACACATCACACACAGCACCCTCATACACAGCACCCTCACACACATCACACACAGCATCCATCATACACACATACTGCACCCCTCACATACACACCGAACCTCCCCAACACACACATACACAATACTTCCAAATATATATATATATATATATATATATATATATATATTATATATACACACACGCACACACACACTACATTCCTGACATACACACTCTGGATACCCTATACACACACTAGATTCCTTGTAAGCAAACACATACTACACCCCTAAACACACACTCTCTACAAACACTACATCACATATACACACACACACACACACTATAGCCTGTATGCACACACTTGCTACATCCGCTATACACACATTCTTTACAGACCCTAGCCACATATGCATTACATTACACCACAAACACAACACGACTAAAACCGACCTTATTACACAATACCACACCACAATCAGCTCACTCTATACACACACACACACAATCCCACAAGCAGGCTCCAAACACAGCACGATACTCTTTCCTGGCATTTTTGTCTCCTGGTATCCATTTATAGAGACACCAGAGACAAGTTGCAAGGAAACACAGTGCAAGCATGTTATTAAATTTGCTTGCACTGTGCAGAACAAATACAGGGCTTTTTTCTCATGCTAGAGCTCTTTAGCAGAGCTCTGCGCATGGTCTGCCCTGGCCTGCACTTTGAGAAGGGGGCGTATTTGTCGTTAGTGACGACAAAACACGCCCTCTCTGCACCGCCCCTTCTTAGTGGGCCGCTGTGATAAAAAAATGCCCGGGCCGAATTTTTATCCCAGTCCGGCCCTGGCGGTAACCGCAACATAACGAGCCAGTGCCCTCGCTACACAAAGCTTAGGCGAGTCCTTGAAGTAAGGGTATGATACAACCGTCGAATCCGACTTGGTACGTCTAACCACCTTAAAGGAAACCCCTTCCGGAGAAAATGAGAAAGCGTTGACATCGAAGGCCCTGAAATCCGAAACACGCCTGAACGAGACCAGACACAACAAAAGGGCAAATTTCGCCGAAAGCTGGCGAAAAGAGAGGTCCTGGTTATCAGGCCAATCTTGAAGGAACGTCAAAACCGAACGTACGTCCCAGAGGGAAGAATACTTGGGCGCCGGAGGGCGCGCCATTCTCATTCCACGCAGGAGTCTGCAGACTAGCGGATCTTGGCCAATGGGAAAACCTTGAAGCGGGACATGTGCCGCCGAGATAGCTGACCTAGCCACTTTAACCGAGCGGTATGACCGACCCAGTTCAAAGAGATGGGACAGAAAATGCAATACGCTAGATACAGGACCCGTAAAGGGATCGGTATCCCGTTCCAAACACCAGCGACACCAGGAACCCCATGCTGAGAGATAACACCTCCTCGTCCCGGGAGCCCAGGAGTCCCAGAGAAGGTCTCTAGCCGATTGCGATAACTCCTCGACATTCCAGGTACCCCTGAAAGAGTCCAAGCTACCAAGAGTAGGTGGCCGTCTCCCACCAGCGGGTGGGGATTGCCCCGGGGGTCCGAGAGGAGCAGCCGAGAGGAAGGCAACAGGAGAGGGTCCTGACAGGAGAGATCCAGGAGCTCCGGAAACCAGGCCTGACTCTGCCACAGTGGGGCCAGCAACACCAAGGACACACGTTGACGTCGCACTTGTAGCAACACCCTGGGAATCATAGCGAACGGAGGAAACGCATACGCTCCCTGCGAAGGCCATTCCTGGAGAAATGCGTCCACCGCTGTGCACGCCGGATCCGGAAGCCAACTGAAATACCTCTGGGTCTGATGATTCGTCCTGGAGGCGAACAGGTCCAAAATGAACGGGCCCCTCTGCATCTCGAGTTCGAGGAAAACGGATCGCAGGAGTTTCCAGTCGCTGGCATCCCGCCAATGTCTGGAGAACCAGTCCGCCGTCAGGTTCGACTCCCCCGGGAGATACTCCGCCTGTAGGGTGATGTTGCGCTGGAAGCAGAAGCTGTAAATCTCCTTCGTCACCTCCGACAATGCTCGAGATCGAGCGCCTCCCAAGCGGTTGATGTATTGCACCGCCGAGATATTGTCCATCCGAAGGAGGACGCAGCAGTCCGACAGGTGGTTCGCCAGGCTCCGAATCGCAAACGTGATAAATAATGAATAATAAATCCACAGCCACCCATATAACACAGGAGGCAGTGGTACTCTGACCTGTGCTGTCCGCGGAGCAGCAAAGAAAGAGGAAATGGTGGCTTAGGAGGAGCCTTATATAGATACTTGATGTTTTTGTCTTTGGTGTTTATCTCTCTGTTAATGTGCTGCTGTGGAGTTCTAGTAAAGAGAGACTTAAGCAAATTTGAAGCCTCCTGTCATGCTATAAAATTATATACAAACCCACCCCTTCACTCAAACACCAATACAACATACAAATGTACAATTGCATTTAAAAGCCAACATTACATCAAACTACACTCGTGCAATCAAATGCAAACATTACATGCACAAAACACACCCTGGTAATAAAGCACTAAAACCATATACAAATATTCCTTCATCCAAACACCAAAACTACACAGAAAAGCACAGCTGCATTTAAAAGCCAATACAAACACACCCCTGCATTCAAATGCAAACACTACACACAAATACACCACTGCATTCCAATGGTAACAGTACATACAAATACACCCCTACATGCACACATATACTTCATACAAAAACACGCTTACATTCAAACATACAAACATTGCTCACACATACAACCCTGCAAATGGTAGATCTCCTGCTGGCATAGCATATTTGGAGTTGTACGATAGATGGGGATCTGTCTTTTGGACACTCTTGCACCAGGGCCCTCTCTACATTTGTTCTACCACTGTTTGGATGCACGACAATTGCTGTCATGCCCACCCTCAAGTGTTCAGAGTGAGAGATTATTCTCAGTTACTCGCAACATCCTCAATTCCCAGATATTACAGCTCTTACCAGATATAGATAAGAAAATTATATAATTAAAGTACAACCTGTCCAAGCTTAATCTCCTATCTTTACATGTTAAAAGAGATTGCTTGCAGAAGAATCTACAGCTTTCATTCATTCCTTTTTTTTTTTTTTTTTTTTTTAAGTCCAAAGACCACTGCTTCTGTTCTGATTGAAGATTTAATATCCACCTTTAGGGGTTGTTGTGTGTAAGGTAGTGCTGCTAGCGCTTTGCCTCTAAATCACTGCATGTTTGTTACATTATTGCAGGAACCTAATAGAAAAGTGACTGACACCCTGGGCTCATATCCAAAGTCTGCTGCTGTTATAAATGAATATCAATCCTTAAGGGGTTGTTGTTGTAAGTTGGTTAATGCTGCTAGTTCTTTGCCCCATAAAGCATAGTAGTTTTTCTTGTTATGCCTATGCAGGGACCTAATATAAGAAAAGTCATTATTGCCTCTTTACTTGGGCTCACATCCACACACTGCTACTGTTCTGTGTGAATATATCTCTTTAGAGTTTGTTGTGAGTAGTGTAGGATTACTAGTACTTTGCCATGTAAAACTTTTTCTTAACTTTTTTTTTATATTAGATAAATGACAGCCACCTCTCTTCCTGGACTCATGTCCTAAGGCTGCGGCTGCCACTGTTCTGAGTGAACCCTTTTCCATGGGCTTACCAGCTGCCACCATTTCCATGGGCTCACTTCCAAAGCCTGCTGCTGTTTTAGTGAATACCCCAATTATGGGTTGTTGTGAGTAGGGCAGGGCTGCTACTACTCTTAGTGCTTTGCCCTGCAGAGGAATATTTCCTTTTTTCATTAACCTAATATTAGAAGAGTGACTGACACCTCTTCATTTGGATCATGTCAAAAGGCTTTTGCTCCTATCCTGAATGAACCCTTTTTGTGCCAGTCTGCAACCTTTTTCCTGGGCTCACGCACAATTCTTATTTTATCTGGCTGTGAGTGTGTGCATGCAATGGCATATACCTACATTTCATACATTTGTCATTTGTGTCCATTAGTTTATGTTATTTAGACAGCAGGTGGGATATCAAACAGCTAAGTCTGTCCACTATTCCTCTGACTGTAAAGGTGCAGCCTGAGGGCACACATGTCCTTACACACCCACACATGTTGGCGGGAATACAATTTTAAACTGAAAATTATATTCTCCCTTGTTTTTTTCAAAGGTGTGGGATGATTTTGATTCTTAAAATGTGCATTGATTAGGCAGTATAAGAAACACATTAAACTGGTAAAGTAAGCTAGTTAAGATTAGTTACTTTCAGACCAGAATAATAGTAAGTTAAATGTCATCTAGTGCAGCTACATATATCACTAACAAGGATTGGTGATAAATGTACACTCAGACCAGACACAATATGCATTTTGAATAAAAGTATATTGGAAATATTAAATTCAAGAAAGCTATTCAAGAACACTAGATGCTGTTGGATTATTTTTTTTATTATTTCAAATATGCATTGAAAAATAATAATTTCCACATGGAGGAATTGATCCATTAAATTTATAGTGAAACTGTGTCTCTTGAATAAATTTAAGGAACAGACATAGTACAATAAATATTGGCACAGCGAAAGTAAAAAAAACAAGGGAGCACACTTCTAAGTTTCTTCATTTGTTTCACATAGTTGAAGATGGAACCAAAAAGAAAGTCTGCCAAGATAACACGCGTTTTAAGATTAATTTGCTTTTGGAAGCATTGCTCATATTCTGATTTTTTTTTTGCTTAGCTGCAACTCTTTTAAACTAAAACCCACTATAAAATGCATAGCACAGTATTTTCCATGTTTAATAAAATTTAGAAAAACTGTTAGGCAGATGTTGATTAAAACCTAGCATTAGTAAAATGCTAAATTTACTGAGAGTGAATATATTTATATTGTCTGTTTATTCCCTCTTTTTAAAAACAGGTTCCTTAGAATGACATTAAGGGAATATATCAGTACACAGCTGAAGTATGACAAAGTTAGCACAGTAGTGAGCCACAGTGAATATTTAATTCAGATAAAGTGGATCATTGAGCAGACAATAGCACTTTCTATTTGAAACCTTGTGGTCTTGATAATTTTATAAAGTTAAAAAGTATTTCATCCAATATCACACTGACAAAGTTGTCATTGTTGAATTGCGTTGAATCTATTGTGTATATATAGGGAAGGTTTGTGTTGTGTCAGGTGGTTGCTTGGTTGGTCGATCCAGGAACGTGGCAGGTGAAGAGACTGCATTGGAAACCCATAAGGAGTATTTTATGACTACCTGGATTCTTGGCAGGTGAGAGACAATGTGGACTAAGAACATTATAATCATATTATGTGTTAGTGTTCATGATCCTCAGTTCCAATGGTGTTTTATTGATGAAGGAGAACATTGTCATAATATTTGAATGTATTTAACATGTTGGCAGAGTTCAGGAATCAGTGTCCTAAACTGTTATGGATGGCCTTAGAGCAAGAAAGATAAATCTGTACCAGATTTCAATTTAGAAACAAATGTGTAGTCATGGTACCCTTGAAATGACTGCCACTTTCAGGGGTCTTCGCAAGGCTACTAGTAATCACCTATTTTAGCAAACAAATATAGGGATTCAGTTACACCATATGGTCATATTATAATAAAAAAAACAACCACTATGTCACAGTACCCCATAATATGCCAATTTGGGGTAACTGAATCCCCATATTTTGATACAGCAAAAAGTGCAAAGGTACTTGAAATTTACAAAGTGCTTAAATGTTAAAGTGCACATAAATACAATAAAGCTGCAACAACTCAAAATAACCAACACAGTGTTCCTATTAATAAATCACAAAAAGTACTGCACTTAAAATGTGTTATCATATAAGTGTGAAAAACAAAAAGTGCTTTATTGTGCATGATATCCAATACTATTCAATGACTTAAGTATTTATATTAATGCACTCATAATTCCCTGGGCATCTTCAAACTAGTTCTGGGTATAACAGCTAAATATAACAGGGATGTGGCTTAATTATTTTCTTCTCATATGCATAATTCTTTAGTTGTTTGACATAAGAGAAGAACATAAACGTCCCCAATGGTGTAACAGAGACAAAACTTTCATTGATTATATTTAATTAAAAACACTTAAATTGATCTGTGCAAAAAAAAGATCGTAAGGTGCAATCTTGGAGTCAAGACCAGCTGCTCCCTGCTCTGCTTTCCATAGTGCTCTGGTTCACCAATGAGTTCCAGGTCCACCCACTCTTAACATCACCGGTGACACGTCATCTGCTAAATCTGGGCTTCCTCTTACAAAAAGCTCTGGATCTCTCTCTCTTTATATAGGGTCCTCATTTCCCTTCCTCCTTCATTGATTGGTCAATTTACAAAACTTTATTTGCTTAACTAACGTCCCCTTTATTATCCATTGAATGCAATCAATATCTTGATGAGTATGGAAATCTTTTCAAATGACAAGATTATTTGGCCATACTACATCTAAAATCATATATATATATATACAGTATTTTGACCATTTTATCTACATACTCATATTATTTTAGTTATATATATATATATATATATATATATAGGGCAGGCTGCAGGGGCATATTATCATGTAAACAACATTACAAGTATAAAAGGTCATTAACCCTTTAAGGCAATTGTACAAGTTCTGATAAAAAAAAGTGTAAACAAAACCTGGAATTTGACTATATGTTTGTTCAACCATAATTTACTTCTTTAATGTTTAACAAAGTGTGCACCCATAGTTATTAAATATCATTTAATTCAGGAGAAACAGGGCTTGCATGTCACATCAAATATTTACATAATAAATATAATGTATTATGAATAACATCTAAAAAAGTGGGAGAAATTAAGACATTTTGTAATTTTTTCAGTTCTCCATGTCATTTTAACTGTGAACGTCATATTACTGGTAGTTTTACCTGCAATAAAATACACATATTTGTGTTCAGCAATGTCTCATGAGTATATTAAATTAGCCTTATTATTTTCTGCTTTTATTTTTATCCCTCCTTCTTGTAATAAATCTTTCCTTTCCACATATGGCCTTTTCCAGTGCCTGATCAAGAATTTTCACATCATATTTTTATTTTTCTTTAAACTATTTATAATCTGTGGTGCTTGTTCCATAAAACCATATAGTTCCTCTTAATTCTCAGTAATTCTCCTTTTTGTAAATTTTTAATCCCCATATCTGTTTGCTAAGATATGTGATTACCAATAGCCTTAAAAGCTGTATTTTTCCCTTAAATTTTATTTTAAAAGTTTTTTTTTTTAACAATATAGTCAGTTGAAGTGTACTAAGGAATACGGATTGATCAGAACAAATGTTTGGGTAACATTAGGACAATCCTACTTTTATTTTAAGATGTATTACATTAATAGGTCATCACAATGCTAATAAAGAGAGTGATGTTAATGCATTTAAATTATTCTTTCCAAGTTCTTTTAAATTTTATTTTAAAAGTTTTTTTTTTTTTTTTTTTAACAGCAGCACCACTGCTGAGAAATGCATGTTCTAAGTGTGTCCCCAATTCCCTTTTTTCTTTGTATAATTTGCAAACAAAAACGTGATTCTGCTGCTCGGGGTGTTTTTTTTTAATGTTAAAGGAACACTATAGGCTGGCATAATCAGAAGTTCTGGGTAAGTGCTGGTCTGAGCCAATCACAATGCTTTCACATTGGATTGGCTAAGCTTATCAAGGAGGAGGTCAGGGGCAGAGCTAGCACAAGCCAAACACAGACCTGGCCAATCAGCATCTCCTCATAGAGATCCATTGAACAATCAATCTCTATGAGGAAAGTTCAGTGTCTTCATGAAGAGGGTGAATACACTGAATGGAAGTGCTGCACATTGTGCAGCACTGCCCCAGTAAGCACCTCTAGTGGCTATATGAGAAGCGGCCAGTGGAAGTATCCCTAGGCTGTAATGTAAACACTGCATTTTCTCTGAAAAAACAGTGTTTGCTGCAAAAAGCCTGAAGGGAATGATTATACTTACCAGCAGGGCTGGTGCAAGGATTTTTGCCGCCCTAGGCAAAATAAATGTTTGCTGCCCCCCCCCCCCCATGACATCACAATGCCCCACCCATATGACCTGCCATGTTAACTAACGCTAGTGCTGCAGTGCCGCCGTGTTTACATTAAAAGGCCTGCAGGGACAGGCTATAGACACCAGAACCACTACATTAAGCTGCAGTGGTTCTGGGGACTCTAGTGTTTATTTAATGTGAGGTAAATTAGAGATTAGTGCCATGAATAATATCCTAGATTGCCTACTTACAAGCAGATGAGGATGATGATGGGCTCTAGCTGCAGTCTGGCTCCACTGGTCTGGTGTAGAACAGGATCTCTGGAGGCTGTTTGTAACTGTGGTCACAAAAATCAATGTTCTGGGAGAACGGGAAGCAGCTCCATTTTTTGGGGCCCTTTACACAGCTCAAGGTCTGGGTCCCAGGGTCCACCTTCATGTTCCACCAATTAGTTTGTTCACAGGGGGTGGAGTGTGTAGGGGATGTCCTGATATGTGTGTAAGGAATGCATTGTGTGAATCTGTGTTTGTATGTGTAAGGGCTGCAAGGTGTGTTTCTGTGTATGTAAGGGATGAAGTGTGTGAGTCTCTAAGGGGTGCTTTGAGTGTGTGTAAGGGGTGCTTTGAGTGTGTGTAAGGGGTGCATTGTGTGTTTCTGTGTGTTAGGGATGCATTGTGTGTGTGTGTAATGCATTGTGTGTTTTTCTGTGTCCAAGGGGTTCATTGTCTTTGTGTGTAAGGGGTGCATTGTGTGTGATTGTGTGTGTGTGTGTGATGGATGTCAATCTCTCCCCCCTCCCTTGTCACTCTCTTCTCCCCTCCTCCCTTGTTACTCTCATTCCCCCTCCCTCCCCTGTCACTCCCCCCTCCCTGTCAATTTCTCTCTTCCCGTCAATTCCCCTCCCTGTCAATGTCCCCCCCCTCCCTGTCAGTTTCCCCCCCAGTTAGTTTCTTTCCCCCACCTCCCTGTTAGTTTCTTCCCCCTCTTCCTGTTAGTTTCTTCCCCCTCTCCCTGTTAGTTTCTTTCCCCCACCTACCTGTTTCTTTCTCCCCCCTCCCTCCCTGTTTCTTTCTTCCCTCTCCTTCCCTCCCTCCCTCCCTCCCTCCCTGTTTCTTTCTTCCCTCTCCCTCCCTCCCTCCCTGTTTCTTTCTTCCCTCTCCCTCCCTCCCTCCCTCCCTTTTTCTTTCTTCCCTCTCCCTCCCTCCCTCCCTCCCTCCCTTTTTCTTTCTTCCCTCTCCCTCCCTCCCCCCCTCCCTTTTTCTTTCTTCCCTCTCCCTCCCTCCCTCCCTTTTTCTTTCTTCCCTCTCCCTCCCTCCCTCCCTTTTTCTTTCTTCCCTCTCCCTCCCTCCCTCCCTTTTTCTTTCTTCCCTCTCCCTCCCTCCCTCCCTTTTTCTTTCTTCCCTCTCCCTCCCTCCCTCCCTTTTTCTTTCTTCCCTCTCCCTCCCTCCCTCCCTTTTTCTTTCTTCCCTCTCCCTCCCTCCCTCCCTTTTTCTTTCTTCCCTCTCCCTCCCTCTTTCTTTCTTCCCTCTCCCTCCCTCCCTCCCTTTTTCTTTCTTCCCTCTCCCTCCCTCCCTCCCTTTTTCTTTCTTCCCTCTCCCTCCCTCCCTCCCTTTTTCTTTCTTCCCTCTCCCTCCCTCCCTCCCTTTTTCTTTCTTCCCTCTCCCTCCCTCCCTCCCTTTTTCTTTCTTCCCTCTCCCTCCCTCCCTTTTTCTTTCTTCCCTCTCCCTCCCTCCTTCTTTCTTCCCTCTCCCTCCCTCCTTCTTTCTTCCCTCTCCCTCCCTCCCTCCCTTTTTCTTTCTTCCCTCTCCCTCCCTCCCTCCCTTTTTCTTTCTTCCCTCTCCCTCCCTCCCTTTTTCTTTCTTCCCTCTCCCTCCCTCCCTTTTTCTTTCTTCCCTCTCCCTCCCTCCCTTTTTCTTTCTTCCCTCTCCCTCCCTCCCTTTTTCTTTCTTCCCTCTCCCTCCCTCCCTTTTTCTTTCTTCCCTCTCCCTCCCTCCCTTTTTCTTTCTTCCCTCTCCCTCCCTCCCTTTTTCTTTCTTCCCTCTCCCTCCCTCCCTTTTTCTTTCTTCCCTCTCCCTCCCTCCCTTTTTCTTTCTTCCCTCTCCCTCCCTCCCTCCCTCCCTCCCTTTTTCTTTCTTCCCTCTCCCTCCCTCCCTCTTTCTTTCTTCCCCCTCCCTCCCTCCCTGTTAATTTCTTCCCCCTCCCTCCCTCCCTGTTTCTTTCTTCCCCCTCCCTGTTTCTTTCTCCCCCCTCCCTGTTTCTTTCTTCCCCCTCCCTGTTTCTTTCTTCCCCCTCCCTGTTTCTTTCTTCCCCCTCCCTCCCTCCCTGTTTCTTTCTTCCCCCTCCCTCCCTCCCTCCCTGTTTCTTTCTTCCCCCTCCCTCCCCTACCTGTGTTGTAGCGTGGTCGAGCTCTGTATGGTCCGCGGTACAGGGAGCTTTTGTTTCCTGTACCCGGCCGGACTAAAAGGAAGTGAACACTCAGTGTGCACTTCCTGTTAGTCCGGCCGGGTACAGGAGACAGATGCTCCCTGTACCGGCGGACCATACGGGGCTCGGCCACGCTACAATGAGGGAGTGACAGGAGGGAGCGCTGAGCGCTTCCCTCCTGTCAGCCCCTCTCCTCATGCTGCGCCCGGGCGGTGCGCCCTCATGGACGCACCAGCCCGGGCAAAGCTGCAGCTGCCTTAGGCTCTCTGCAGAGCGCTCGGGCGGCTGCAGCATTAGGGGGGCCTGCGCTCCTGGCGGTGCCCCTTCCCAAGGGGCGCCCTAGGCGGCTGCCTAGTCCGCCTTACAGGTAGCACCAGCCCTGCTTACCAGAACAAACACAATAAGCTGCAGTTGTTCTGTTGACTATAGTGTCCCTTTAAAATAAAAATCTAGATTTTGGGATCCATTTGACTAAAAATCTCTTTTGCAGAATTCTGAGAGTATTTTGTTTTGTTTTTAAGAAAAGAACAATAAGTGTGTAATATTAACTAAAATACATCACAGTAGGGTTCAATTCCTGAAATAAAGTAGCTTCCCTTTAAAATAAAAACTAAACATGACTCCCTGGAATGACTGTAGTAGAAATTCATGTACAAGGCTGAGCATTAACCCTTTACACTGCATCTTCTTGCCTGTCAGAATCTCTGCCCCTTTATATTTTCACATCAGTATGTATTGTGACTGACAGATTGGAACTGCCATTTGCAGAACATGATCAGTATTAATTATAGTAACAATCACAAACTGAAATCATGGTCATGCTTATGAATGAAAAACAGATAAGCATCATGAGTTTTATTTTCAACTGTCTTTCACTTATAATTATGACAGAAATTCCAGTTCGTGATTGATACTCCAATTAGTACCAATCATATTCTGCAAATGAATAAGTAAAGCTTTTCGACCCCCTTAGATCAGTTCCTTCATACACCCTGTTCCAAATTATAATGCAAATTCTATTTAAGTGTCACAAAAATTCAATATTTTGTTTTTCAGTTTAACTCATGGATGGCATTGTGTCTCAGGACTCTTTTGATCACTGAAAACAATCTCGGACACCTGTGAAAATTAGATTGCCAGGTGAGCCCAATTTAAGGAAAAACTACTAAAGGAGGGTGTTCCACATTATTAAGCAGCGCACCATTTTCATGCAATATGGGGAAGAAAAAGGATCTCTCTGCTGCTGAAAAGAGTGAAATAGTTCAATGCCTTGGACGAGGTATGAAAACATTAGATATTTCACGAAAACTTAAGCGTGATCATCGCACTATAAAGAGATTTGTGGCTGATTCAGAGCACAGACAAGTTTGTGCAGAGAAAGGCACATTGAGGAAGATTTCTGTCATATCCATGTATCGGATCAAGAGAGCAGCTGCTAAAATACCATTACATAGCAGCAAACAGATATTTGAAGCTGCTGGTCCCTCTTGAATCCCACGGACATCAAGGTGTAGAGTCCTCCAGAGTCTTGCAACTGTGCATAAACCTTCTATTTGGCCACCACTAACCAATGCTCACAAGCAGAAATGGCTGCATTGGGCAGAAAAATACATGAAGACTAATTTTAAAAAACAGTCCTGTTCACTGATGAGTGCCGTGCAACCCTGGATGGTCCAGATGGCTGGAGTAGTGGATGGTTGGTGCACAGCCACCCTGTTCCAACAAGGCTGTGATGTCAGCAAGGCGGTGGTGGAGTCATGTTTTGGGCCGGAATCATGGGAAGAGAGCTGGTCAGCCACTGTGTGGTCCCCAAAGGTGTAAAGATGACTTCTGCAAAGTATGTGTACTGACCACTTTCTTCCCTGGTACAGAAAGGAGAAGCTTTCCGTAATAAAAACATCTTCATGCATGACAATGCACCATCTCATGCTGCAAAGAATACCTCTGCATCAATGGCTGCTATGGGGATAAAAGGAGAGAAAGTCATGGTGTGGCATCCATCCTCCCCTGTCCTCAATCCAATTAAAAACCTTTGGAACATCCTCAAGCAAATGATCTACATAATTTGGGGAGGCAGTTTACATCCAAACAACAGTTCTGGGAGGCTATTCTGACATCTTGAAAACAAATTCAAGCAGAAACTGTCCAAAAACTCACAAGTTCAATGGATGCAAGACTTGTGAAGCTGCTATCAAATAAGGGGTCCTATGTTAAAATGTAACGTGACCTGTTAAAATGTTTAAAAAGTCAAAATGTTGTTATAAGTTTGATTGAAATAGCTTTTGATTTCAGTAAATATGCTGCAAACACAACAAATGACAATTTCCAGTTCTTTACAACCTATAAAGTGTTTTGAAACTTACTGTGTGTAAGTTAAATGTTCAATAAAATTTGAATTGTACTCTTAATAGTTGATAGCATGAGAATTATTTACATCAATTATTTAGGTAAATGAGAAAACTCTAAGCCATCAATATGACTCTTACTTGGATTGTAAACAAACAATGTAAATTCCAGACCACACTTACCAGAAAGGGAACATTGAAAGCCAGCGAAGCCTGCAGGCAAGTACAAGTTAAAAATGCTAACATTTTCAGCAGGTCCGCAGCAGGGCTATCAACAAGGGGGGACAACCCATAATCTTTTAAAGGGGCTCTGCATTTATCTGTGATGGCATTGGCCCCTTACAAAATGATACAGATTAACTGCATGCATGGTTAAACTGGGAGAAAATTATATCTGATTACTTCCTTCTAAAGCTCATATGAAGCTGTGTGGGAGGAAGAAAGGGCCCAGCACAGACTAATGTATAAATAAACGCCATTATAAGCCATACATGAGCTCACTCATGATACTCGAGATCCCCTCTGATGAGCCAGATTGGCGAAAGGTTTGTCAGGGTTCTGACAAGCACACTTCATAGCCACTGTATCATGACTAAGCTCATGTTCAGCTTATAATGGCATTTACAGAAATTCACTAATATCTGTCCCCATATATTAGTGGAAAAAAATGGCTATCATTACAATCTCCAGCTTTCTTTCAGTATATTGATTCTAGGGGTGGGAGACATTCCCTTTACATCCATTTAGGAGTAACAGGCATTTTGGGTTAAGTGGTGCCCTAGAAGGGACAGAATTAGTATTTACTTTACCTCTCCCTGCTATCACCCCTATGGATATAGGCATGTATTGGCTACATTGTTTGGCAGTGACTATTAGCTAATACAATGTTGCTTTTTTGTTCCCACTACATTGCTGGGCTTTTTTAGTTGTACTATCACCAGCAAGACCATTTAGCCTGTATTACAAGCATTTTCTGATATCTTAGTATTCCTATTGCAGCACTACACATTATGAAATACTACTTTTCTCTTTCTAAAAGGGAGGGAGACATCCCCTTATCCCTCTGTTTGGAATTTAGATTTAGATTGTTTTCTATTCTCGTTATACTGCTGGTCTGCTACAGATTTTTTTTAATTATCCTTAACTCACAAAGCTACAGCCTTTACTACCTTACTCTGTATTCATTATCCCTATATTTGGGTAGAACTACCAGATTTTCATATACAGACATTATAGCTGCACTCAGGATAATTGTTTTGTAAATATGTACATTATTATTTCTGTTTGAATTTGTTTTCATTTCTTTTTGTTGTGGTGACTTATTTCACATATTAATTGCTATATTAAAATATTTTTAGGAATACCTAGCCTAATTGGTTGATAATTGCCACTTCACTAGCGATACAGTTATTATTTCTTGCTCTCTCCTGGCAGTTCTCTTTTTTTCTCTCACTTATTCAATAATGACAAATCTCACTAGGGGTTGCCCCCCGCTTCTTATTATGTAGCTGTATATAAAGCATTAGAATAAATGCATATGAAGTAATACATGTGTTACTATGAGAAAATAACAGACAAAATATGTTGCCTTTAACATTTTTTTAATTTTAATGCTTAATTTTTATTATCAAACAAATACCAAACTGATATTTTGGAAAAAAGCTGACAATGCTTTCGTACATTTTAAGTACATATACAGACAGGAAGAAGGCCAACTAGGAGACATTAATTTCCGTGTATACATTTCTTTCTTATCTTATAAGCCTTTGTCCCACCCCCCCCCCCCAAAAAAAAAAAAGTTTGTTTACAGTGAGATATATGAGAATTTAATCCAGTAGTCCTATATTATTTAGATTCAGGATTGTCATCTGAATGCAAGTAGTGAAAATGAGTTCATCAGGACACCTCCACATCTAAGCCGGTTAAGGAGTTTATACTCTCTTCCTCATCAGCCCACTGTTATAAGTACAGGAAAGGAGCAAGCTATCTTCTCATGCACTGAAAGTAGAGATATCATTCACAACTCTCCTTGCACAGCAACATAGCTTACTGAAACTAAGACCTATTTTGATATAACATCCTACTGTCACCTTTATACTTAAACCTGTGCAGGAGTGCAGCAAGAGCAGTGAATAATATCTCTGCAGGATGCAAGATAATCAAGAAGATACACACAACCGAGGAAGACAGCTGTTCATGAAAAGTGGACATCTGGAAGTTTGCATAAAAAGAAAAGCAGTAGTAAAAAAGAAGTGTAACAGCATGTGGATGCAGTAGGAAGTATAAAAGGTGGGCATACTATGGAAACAAATGACAATTCGGGAAAAAAGGGCATACATTAAAAAGGATAGGGTAAATAATAAAAGAGGGAAGGGAATGCAATGGATTTGACAGGCAATCACTAAAGGGCAGAGGAATGTATAAATAAGAGGAAATAAAGGAAAAAGATAATTGAAAAATAACAAAAGAGGTAAGGACACCATATCACAGATGTAAGAACAAGTAGACGATGGTGAGAAAGCACAGTAGAGAGGAAGCAAGGTGAGAACAATTTCCAAAGAAATGGAAAAACACCTCAATCTTCATGGATAAAGGAAAAACGGCCTTCATTCAAATTTCACATCATGGCTGGGACATGCAGAGGGGGCATAAGATCAATGCTGACGCGTTCCATGCCTTTACTGGCACTTCATAAAAACTAGCTGATCCAGAAAAGGGTGACAAACATATAGAAGACATCACATATGTTAACAATAACAGTAAGAAAATTAAAATGGACCCCAATTGTAACGTGTAGGGAACACCATTTTAGATAGATCCTTAATGATTTTTTTTACTGGATTTACCATCCTCTGCCACTATCTAAAATGGCGTCTCCTATACACATTTCTATTGTGGTCACTTTTAATTTGATAATGTCTATATATGTGTTTCCCTTTTCTGGATGAGGCATGAAACATATCACAGTTGTGATGTGCAAACGAGAGAGAGAGAGAGAGAGAGAGAGAGAGAGAGAGAGAGAGAGAGAGAGAGAGAGAGAGAGAGAGATTACTGCTCCTCTTTTTTTTTCCTCTATAGGTTACTTTTTCACAAGTGATCTGAGAATGAACTGGCAGGAATAATCATTTTCATATTATGTATATATTTAGCAGTACACTGATTGATCCATTTTGGCACCATTTTGTTTCTTCCAATTAATTCTCCTGAATCTTTTTCAGATATCAAAATTCTGATTAGTCGAACCACCACATGCAAGAAATTCTTTGGTCCCAAATTTCTTTATTTTTTGGCAAAGTGGGCAAATGAATTTAATTTCTGCTGAGCACAAGAGTGTCATCCATTCTGTTGCTGTACTGTTTCTGATCTGCAATATAATCATTTTTATCTACCACTCTCAAATATCTAATTATACTGGCAATACCTTTTGCATCATCTACGTGATAAAAGGTAATCTTCCTGATTGCATTAAAGCTACTTGCAATCAGAAGGCATATTTCATGAGTTAGACTGGACTCAAATAATTTCATCTTATTATCTACAATTTTAGTCAAAGTCATTTTTTAAACTAAACATCAGTTTTATTTGCCAATTTCTGTTTAAGAATAGCAACAGGTCAAATTTAAATTGTGTGAATGTGTACAAAATGTTTTTTTCTGCTTATTTGTTTTGGTAGCTATATAGTAAGAAGAATACTCCTTATATAACATACAGTGATATGAAACACAAATTAAAAGATATTGATAAATATCCTGCTTTTGCAGCTGTCACTTAAGTGTGTTTGGCACCCTCCTACTCACCTCTCCCCCAGCTTCTGTATTCAGGGCAGCATTAATATAGGGATAAGTGGAGCTCCAGCTACAAGCTCGTCCTGCTGTGCCCACGTAACTCAATAACCTATCAATTTTTCTGTATTGCTCCTCCCTCTTCTCCTGATTGAGCTATGTGTAAGTGGCAGACTAAGGCATTTGTATGAATGAGGTATGGACATGCTGACGGTGAGTTACAAAAAATAACTACACATGCTACTTACACATTTACACACTACAGGTCCCCTCCATGTTAAGCCACCCCTGCTGTGATCTACAGCTGCCATCGTACTAAGCCTATATGTGCCTCAGTTTAATTTCAGCTCCAAACCAAAAGAGTAGCATTGGCCGATAAGGTGAGAAATGCTCATTATAAGACGCTTTTGAGGAATACAACTCCAAACTAAGTTAGTGGTGAGTGGAAGACTAACATTTACTGTGAATAAAATTTTTTAAATGAACATAGTGTGGGCAACTGACCTGTAGCCCCATGTAGCAAAAGCGCAGCTTAGTGGAAAGGGGCCTCGACAAGGCTAGGAGGCGGGCATAGGTTATCTGATTGTATCATAATCAGCTAGACCCCAGCCTCAGAATCTGGTCAAACACCACTCATTAAAAGGGGTGACACCATTGGATGTAATATCACATATGGATCTAAGTGAATTAATGGGCACCTGTGAAGATCCCAGTTCCTTAAATCGACTCTACAACAAAACCATGAGAGATACCCTAGAAAGCATTGCACCAACATGCATATGCACTGTCAAAACCCACAACAATGCACCATGGTTTGATAGCACCATCAGGGGAAATGAAGAGAACACGCCGCAAACTCTACAGAATGTGGCGCAGGACACATGATCCAGAGGAGAAAAAAGCCACTCTTTATCAGAAAAAAATCTTCATTTTGATCACGTGAAATTGCATTCTCCCACAATAGACACAGGCAACTGTTTCGCACATTAGAAAGGCTATGCAAGCCAGCATGCATGCATATCCCCACCAACTTTTCTTAGGATAAATGTGAAGCATTTGCGATCTTCTTCAGGGACAAGATTTCCTCAATCCGAGCCTCTATCACAGCAGGCCAAACAGTTACACATCAGAACCACTACAATGGAATGCCAGATTGCCCCAGTTTATGGTCCACCTTTACATATGTGGATATAAAGGTAGTAAAAGAACCATGCAAAAGTTACACCCTACTACATGGGACTTAGACCCTGCTCCACCTCAGCTTATATCTGCATGCATTGAAACACTCGCCCCAGCCCTCACAAAAATAATACAGTGTTCACTAAAAACTGGGGACTTTCCAGATCCTCTAAAATAAGCTGTGGTAAAACCGCTCCTAAAAAAACCTTTATTAGACCCAGACTGCATGGCTAATTACAGATTAGTATACAACCTTACATTTCTGGGGAAAATAATTGAAAAAGTAGTGGCAACTCAACTGGGGCCCGTTTATCAAGCTTGAACATCTTTGATCCTTTCCAGTCAGGTTTCAGATGCCACCACAACACTGAAACAGCGCTAGTCCGAGTGCTAAATGATCTCCTTATGGCAAGAGACAAAGGTGATTACTTCATTCTAATCCTCTTGGATCTCTCAGCTGCATTTGACACCATTGACCATAGCATTTTAATAGAGCACTTGCATCACATCTGTGGTCTAGGAGGCACAGTCCTTAACTGGTTTAAATCTTTTCTCACTGATAGATTACAGAGAGTAAAATCAGGTTCAAGCTCATCTGCACCAACAGAACTGGCCTGCGGAGTTCAACAAGGATCCATCTAGTCTCCCATGCTATTCACAATTTACTTGCGACCACTGTAGGACATCATTAAGCGACATGACCTAAGGTATCATTGTTACGCTGATGAAACACAACTCTACTTCTCCTACTACTCTTGCGACCTGTTTTTTGCTCTCCATAAGTTTAAAGGGTAATCCAGACGTGGACCCCTTGCTCACGGTGCCTAGAGAGATATCAGCTATGCCTCACTGATGATGCCTAACATGGCTGAAACGATCATCTGGGGTTGCTGTGTCTCTCGTGCAGAGGAAACTTGCTGGCATTTCGGATCTGGACAGCCCTCATGGGTGGGACGAGTCTGATATGCTTCAGATATGTTCTCTCTGTAATGGCACAAGATGAGCTAAAACCAGCTTGAGTTCTGAGCGGGGACCCACCGAAGGGCAGGCTATTTCAGTTGCTGTCTATTCTCAGAATACTCTTGAGCTAAAACCAGCCTGAGTTCTGAGCGGGGACCCACCGAAAGGGCAGGCTATTTCAGTTGCTGTCCGTCCTCAGAATACTCTGTTTTTTGCTCTCCCTACTTCTCCTTTGCTCCAGATACCACAGACCCAACATGCTGCATCTATAGTAGCGTAGCAGACCTCAAAGAATGGATGAATGCTAGTTAGCTTAAAGTGAACCCAGACTAAACAGAGTTACCCTGGGTGAGGGGAACCCGGGCAACAAAAATATCCCATGATCACCCAACTGGCCTGGAGCTTGGAGGCTCTGAACTCATCAGTTCATCAAAGGTTCAAAACCTTGGAGTGCTGATTGACTCCGTACTATCATTTAAATAGATTTCCTCCTTCCTTAATAAAATCTGCCTACTTTCATCTAAAAAAAAAAAATACTCAGGATACACTGGATGATATGCCAACATTAATACTCAGGATACACTGGATGTTATGCCAACATTAATCCATGCATTTGTATCCTCTCGGCTAGATTACTGCAATGTACTTTACAGAAAAATAACTCCATCGCCTTCAGACTGTACAAAATGCAGCAGCCAAACTACTGACCAGTCAAACTCACTTCTGCCACATAACACCTCTTTTCCACTCCTTGTATTGACTTCCAATTAAATGGCGAACATATTTTAAAATTGGCCTGCTAACCTTCAAAGCCTTAAACAATCAAGGCCCACAGTACCTCCTGACATCCTACATTCCATCCCGTTCACTTCAGTCAGCCAGTGAATCCTTCCTGTCAGTGCCAAGAATAAAGACAGACTCTGGTTCCAGGGCATTCAGTCACGCTGACCCTACCTTCTGGAACTTTGTACTGTGTGCAATCAGAGAGGCACCGTCCTTACAGACTTAAAAAAAAAAAAAAAAAAAAAGCTAAAGACCCACCTCTTCCATCAGGCATTCAGTCCGCTCTGCTGACCTTCAGAAACGTATAACTTTTATGTCTTAATGTTTGTATACTTGTAAAGCGCTTTGAGTCTCACAGGTAGAAAAGCACTCTAAGAATGGCAAATTATTATACATATAATTATTATTAAAATGCTGATTAAAGAAGCTTATCGATTCAGCAGGCAGCAATATTAATGTTTTATGCAGAAATGTGTGATAAATGTTTTAAGAAACTTTCTTCATATTCTTATACCCCAAAAATCATTATTAAGATAAGCATTTCAAATGTGGAAAGTGTTAAAAAATATGCAAAAATAATCACATCTATTTTTATAGAAGATAATTTGTTAATAACAAAAGAATGATATAAGACCTAGCTGAAAATAAAATTAAAATATGTTCCAAATAGTAGATAAAAGTCAAGGAACATATATTTTGAGATATTGAAGATATTTTGTTGATACAATTCATTTAGTTCAGTGCTGTAGATAAGAAAAATGTAAATTTAAATTGCTATATGTGATCAAGCAGTACAATCTTAATAAATGTTTCTGTTATTATTTTAGATTAAAGATAAAGGGTATTATGCTTTATAATCAACAACATAATCAAACTAAGAGTCAAAAAGAAGAAAGATGCAAGCACAACTTTGTATGCTTTGCAAATACATAGAAAATTTAAGGTGCTTCATCGTAAGTAAAAAATAACAAAAAAGGGATAGGCATGGCCAAAGGGAGCCCAGTTGGGCGTGCACTCTTCCTGTCAAGGTGGCGGTCCGGTGACCGGGACCCAGACACTGTCCGGGTGGCGGTGCGTGGACCGGGACCCAATATGCCTGATGATCCGAGTAGGAGTCACAGTGTGGAAGTAGATTAGCAGGGTCTGGTGCAGGGTGACCGCACGCCCCCTGGTGTTGAGCACCAGCATTTGTGCGACCACAAACCAAGACCCTGTAGCAGCTTAGTGGAAGCAAGAGCAGACATATGCTGAGATGTATCCAGTACTAGAAACAAGATAAAGCTAGGATAGACACCAAACAAGAAAACAAGACAAAACTAGTAGAACCCAGAACCAGAGAAGGATAGAAAGCTTAAACCCAGAACATATACACAAGACATGAGGAAAACATGAACAAAACATGGGCAAGACTGGACAGGACTGGGTATACAAACTAAAACAAGACAAGCTATATTAGGCAAAACAAGAGGAAGCATAACTAAGCACAAATGAGAAAAGTATGGGGATTTAGTTACACTATATGATCATACATTGCATAAGCCTGCCACAACACCAATTTACCCCATATTCGGCAGGTCATACACTGCCTAATGTTCACTAAAAGAACCACAGATTAAGAACACATATATACCACTTACCTGCAAGAAAGGACAGAAGCTTTATAGCCGCTGCTTGCAGGAACTCAAACACATAATGAAAGCTGGAAACATAAGGGTGTGGCAAATAAAACAAACATTTAAAGGAAACCTGGAGACTGGGAAATCCAGGGACGAACTATAGGAATGAACCCAGAAATCCCAGCATAAAGAAAACCAGACATAGAATAGAAAACCAAAAACCAAGAAAAACCAAACAAGAATTGAAACAAAAGTACTGGATACCAGAAGCCAAGTCCAGACATCAGAACAGAGCAGAGCAGATCATGACACTTCCGTTGGGTTGCGTTCCATCCGTTTTACTGCTCTCGTCACACTAGTAGTGTCCCACCCGTGTATTTATGTATCCTTACCACGGTAGGGAGGTATCTCCATCCAGCCAGGGGTCCCAGACTTTGTGGAAGTGTTTGGGTGTGTCGTGGAGTTGTGATGTGAGTTTGTCCATGTGTCCTGTATTTTTTTGTAGATGGGGGCTTGTGTTGGAATGCGAATTGTGGACCAGGCTTCTGCAATCGCCCTGCGTGTTGCCAGGGCTATGTGTGCGCCCAGTTTGTTCTCTGCTCTGGTGAGGGTCTCCATGGGTTTTGAGAGTAACAGGGCCCATATGTCTATTGGGTAAGGTTTATTCAGTAGTTTTGATATCAGTGTGGTGACACTGAGCCATAGGGGATTCAGTTTGGGGCCTAGATCTTTTTTCCAGGCTGCAATGTATCTAAGTGACACTTGGGTGGTGTGGGTTGTGAGAGTTGTGTAAAGGTTGGAGATTTGTCCATTTCTGATTGGGTGAGCCATGCAGTCTTGCTTGAACTGATTGAGCGGTGCCGTACTGGCTTGCTGTATGATCGGGGTCGACGCAAAGCTGCGTAACTGGATGTATCTAAAATGGACAACAGTAGTCAGGGAGGCCGAGTCTTGGATATCCGCATATTTGATGACGGCGTTGTCTTGATATAGGTGGCCTAGTCTCACTATATCTCGGTGTTCGAAGTGGGCGAAGTGTGCTGGGGTTAAGCCTGGAGGGAATAGTTTATACATTTAATTTTTTAATTTATTTATATGTTAAGTAATTTTGAAAAAATTCTATCTTAAAATAGCTATAATGTATAAATGGAATTAATTGCCTTTCTGTGATCTTGTATTTGGTTCTATTTACAATGTAGAAAAGGCCACATTAGATTTTCTATAAGTAATAATTATTTAATATAATAAATCAGCATTTCAAATGTGTGCCAACTCCCTTTGTCAGTCCTAAATGCACATCCATTATTTGCATGGATATAATAATATATATAGTATAGCGTATCAACATACTGCATAAATTACCCATGCAGATAAGTTTTCCCGCTCGTGCTGTTTACTGATAACTGGGCTAGAGTGATGTCATATTCTGGTTCTCAAAATCACCACAGAGGGCATGGGAGGGAGTAGTGTGAGGACCTGGAAGATCAGCACTCCTTCACCGCCACCACTGCATCATGCCTCATACCTCTCCTGGTATATTTTGGCAGAGTAGTGCCTACTCTGCTTGAGGGAATAAGTGCCGACCTCCTGGGAGGGCCATTGGCCAAATCCTATCAGAATCCCCTTCCCCATATTAGCATTAGGGGCAGATGCAATGCCTGCCCCTCCTGCAGTTACACTACTGCCCCCTTGACTAGAAGATGTAGGATATGTGCAAACAAATGATTTGGTCATTTTCATCTGTGTTTTGTGGATAATTCCATAAGTATGTTGCACACTAGTCTATCTTTTTGACATTTCTTGTAAGAGTTTTCTTTTAGATGGAAAAATAAGGGTATTATGAACATTGTTTGCCAACTACATTTTTGGTTTGTATTTGTCACGGCGCAGGGGATTCGGTCGCCTGATCAGTTCAGTTACGCCGATACTTCAGACAAAAGTAAGTCCCTGATCAGAGCGGCCATACATGAGCAGGGCAGTTACGCCGAAAAGGGAAAGTTTAACTCACCTGGATCGCGGCGGAGTGCCGCCCAATCCTCCCAGAAGATGGGTGAAGAAAGAGTGAAGAAAATGACTCGTAAGTCCATACAATTGAATGGTAATATTGTGTCTTCCCTAATCCACAGACCTTGTGTAACATGGTCCAAACACTGTGCAACCGATATTTGAAAATTGGAATCCGAGCTTATAATTGACCAATGAGGTTCTGTTCACTGGAAACCCAGTTATCTATTCTCTCTTTTCAGCTACCAGATAAGGTGCAACTCCACAGATGGTGACATCATCAGTGGCTGGTCCAATTCATCTTTCTCTTGTTAAACCAAGATAGGAAGGACCTTTGAGGAATCCAGAGATGCCATTGGGCCCATCTGACAAGTGTAATGGTGGAAGCCAGGATTCCTAGTAGTTGCATATACTTTCTTGCTGTTACAAAGCAAAAATGAAGAAACTGGAAGAGAAAACTTCCACAGTCCGTGGAACTGTTCCTGAGATAGGGAAAAAGCAGAGCATAGAATATTCCACCCAGAAATGTCAACATCTGAGCTATTGTGAAACTGTTTTTCTTGATATTCATCAAGCAGCCAAACTTCAGGAGTTCTGAAAGAACTATATTCCTCTGTGTGCCTGCCTTCTGTGGGTGTAAGGCTACCAGAAGTAGATCATCCAGATGATGGAACCAGGCAGTGTTCTGGACTCGCAATGTCACTATAAGCACGTATAAGGTTCTTGAGGCCAAATGGTAGGACAGTAAATGGAAGTTCTCTTCTGAGATAATGCTGACGATCTAGGGCTATTGGAATGTGATAGTAAGCATCCTTGAGAAATATAGAGATAAGGAAATTATCCTTCCAAATTGTTTGAGATATGGATCTGATTGACTCCATCCCAAAGACTCTGACATTCAGCCTTTTGTTGGCCCTTCTTAGGTCCTGTATAGGCTTCCATGTGCCCTTTCTTTTAGCACCAGACAAGAGGTGAATATTGTCCCTGGAACCACTCTTGTTATGAACACCTCTTCGTCCAGAAGGCTTCTTACATATTCCTTCAGTGCTATAACTTTTAATTCATCTGTGTGAATTCTCTTATTGGTATAGAGACTACTGTGTCTGAAAAAAAAACTGCAGTCTATATCCATCTGGACTATGGATACTACCCAAGTCTCCAGAATGTGATGAGCCCAGGAATGTCTGATCTGAAAAAATTAGGCTCCTAGTACTGGAGGACAGGCACAAGTTCTTTGCTGAAGAGCCAAATGACTGCTTCATAGCTCTATTAGAACCCCGAAAGGCAGGTTTACCAACTGAGGACCTTAGGAATGAAGCCTCCTTTTAAAGCCTTTGGTGTTTTTCCTGTCCTATCGTATGTAAGGTGCGGAGCTAACCCATGATGTATATGCTGCCATGATTAGCCAGGAAATATATATTATTATAAAAATAAATAATAATTAATTAAAAATAAATATATATTTTTAAATAATAAATAAATAAAAAAAGATTATTAATGTAATTTTATTCTAACTGTATTTTGATATTAAAATATATATTATATGTAAATGAATTAAATTATATGTATATATATTTATCTATGTTTATATAAATAAATACAAATAATATGAAATATACATATGTCCATATACATAATTACATAACTAATTTCATAAATATACACGTAGACTTCAAATATATAAATATGTATATATATTTAAATTCCACATGCATATTTACGTAGTATTTTTACATAATTAAGTAATTTTATTGATTGCAATTTGGGGGACCTGCCTGACAACCCAGGCCTAAAGTCCAGAGAATTTAATTTGCTAGCACTATATTTAACCCTGTAACTTTCCAAGACACCATAAAACCTGTACATTAGGGGCTATTGTTTTACTCAGTAGATTTCGCTGAACACAAATATTAGTGTTTTAAAACAGTAAAACATATCACAGTGATGATATTGTCATTGAAAGTTACTTTTTTTGCATTTTTCACACTCAAACTGAAAGTTACAGTGTCAAATAAAAGACTTGATGTTCAGTTTTTCACATTGAAATTTGTCAGATTGGTAATGTTGCCTTTGAGAGTGTATGGTAGCCCAGGAATGAGAATTACCCCCATGGTGTTTTTTGGCGGTTGTAGATGCGTAACAGAGTTTGGGCGTCACAGAGTTTGGGCGTCACAGTTAGAAAAAGTTTTTTTTTTTCCTTATTGTTTGTAATTTTATATAGTAAATGATAGGATATGATACAAATAATGGTATCTTTAGAAAGACCATTTTTAATGGCGAGAAAAACAGTATATAATATGTATGGGTACAGTACATGAGTAAGAATAAAATTACAGCTAAACACAAACACAGCAGAAATGTAAAAACAGCCTTGGTCCTTAACGGTAAGAAAATTGAAAAATGTTCTGGTCACTAAGGTGTTAAACCCTGTAATTCCTTTTCTCAATGCCCTGCCGTGGTTTCCACTTGTTGGTTGTCAGATAGTGTGTTCTTGGTAATATTTTCTGGCTTTTGACTTTCCATACTTCTGGTAACCTGACCTTTGGCTAGTATATTAAAATTGTCACATTCTGTATCCCCGACCTTGGTTTGTTACTTTGACATTCTCTTTTACATTAAGTCCAGCCATTCTAAGACCCAGTATACGTTGTTTGTGTTATCATAGTTTTGCGTGTTGGGTCATATAGTAGTCGTAACAGTATTACAAGATTTTAGTAGTGAAAGATTTAATTATAAAAAATTCAGTCTGTCCTGTAAATGTTCACCATGTTTCTGAGCTGAACCTAATTTTGATTTCTCCTTTTACACATATCAGTGCATACTATAATGGTATCCACTTGACTGCTACATGTGAAATTACCTTACGTGTTTTGAATAGCTGATACATTGCATTTTTTTACACACAAGTGTAGGATTTAATTTACTTCCGTATTAGAAAAAAATATTATGAAAATTTCAGTTTTGAAAAAGATGCATATTGATAGCATGTAATTGTAAAGCTGAAACCTTACCATTTTAAATAAATGAATTAAAAATATAGAATTCCAAGTCTACAATTTCTTCCTTAATATAGAACATCAATTTTCTCATCAAATCAAATCACAAAAGGAATATTCTAGCAATTAAAACAGAGTAGATGCTGAACACAATCACTTCTAGTGACTCTAATTGGTGAGAAGTGCAATGAGATGAGAGAACTGAAGATAATAATTTCTAGGCCATTAATCTGTCATTTTAAAAGCTTGTGTTGTGTCTTCTCTTGAGAGATAGACTAAAATGAATACAATTAACAAAATATTAATATTTTTAGTTTAAAATCTCCTCTATGCACTCTACTGAGAATACATATAATCTAAATATTTCCATCATTTCTAGAATAGTGCACCATGGAAACATGTGTCCAACACATTGTGATTTGGCTCATTCAGATCATCCAATAGTCATTCATGTGGCTCATAGGAATATTGTCCATGACAAATATTAAAAATAGAAATAAGGTTTGTCCACTTGTATTAAGTCCAAGTAGGCTTTACTGGACAAGGTGCAGCAATGTTTTAGCTTCTAACAGATCCTTTTCAAGCTAGCAACACAGTCAAATAACACTCACAACTGAAGTGCCATACACAAAAGCAATCAAGCAAAACAAAGAGATTACTTAATAATGACATCATAACATTGAACCTTCATATAATTACATTTCTAATAGTGTGTATAATAAAAAAGACATAAAACAATATACTCATAAAAAGCAAAATGCAAATCTATATGTATAATAACATAATAAGATGGGGGGCATAGCTACACTGCTGTAGTGGATGGCAGCACACTACTAAGCTTTCTTACTTTTGAGCCCATGAAGCAATGCGTTATCGATTTGACAAGGGGAACAAAAAAGCATTTGGAGGTGATGTGTATCCCGAGGCTTCATGGAGAACAGAACTCGTCATCTCTAACATAAAAAATTTCTGGACATTTTGGCCACAGGGGCTGAATCTATCGATCCCAATTTGGCACCGGAGACATGTGCATAGGTGCAAACACAGGGTACTCCATAGTAGTCAGAGGTCACACAACCCAGAATAGGGGAAAGAGCGCCAGTAACTGACGCTGAATTTACTGTCTGATTGGGAAATATAAAACGGATATGATGGACTGAGAAGACCTTGCCGGTTGGAATGCGTGTTTTATGTGGACTTTTTATTTGGATGATTTTTATCTGTTGTAGTGCCTTTATTTTGTTTTACCTACCGTATATACTCTTTTGTGCTGAAAAACCTCAACTCGACTTATACTCGAGTCAATTGTCAGTATTATGGCAACTTACATTGCCATAATACAGACAGGACCACCGGGCTCATTACAAGCCCGACGGTCCTGTTGGGGGCTGGCAGTAAGCTGTTACTTACCTTTCCTGCAGCTCCTGTCAGCTCCCTTCTCTCTCTCCTCTGGTCCGTGCACCATCCAACTGCTCTACATTCGTATCTGACAGGCATACCCATAAATTATACAGGCATTTACCTTGAAAGAATAACATGACCAGCATGTTAGCAAAATTAGAGGTCTCCTTCCATACAAAGCTCTATAAAATTGGTGCACATATATGCCATAATGGGGCCTGAGTCTCAGACCTGGAAGAGAACAAGGATCAAGTGTTTATCCACGTCTCTTCACTCTCTAAACAGGTGGGTACGTTAACATCTAACCTCACCTTTATGCTTTGCTCCTTAGAGGATGTTGATAATAGAGCCAGATGCAAAAACATACGCATTAGTGGATACCCTGAAACTGACAAGGAGGACTTGGCCTAGTGCAAACCTTCTTAACACCATACTACCGAGGCCCAGCGACAATCTGCTTAAGTTTTACAGAATTCACAGGACTCTCAAACGTGAGGGTTTATCACCATCACAGACCAGCAACCTTATTTGCCGCTTACAGTATTTCTCCAGTAGAGAAAACATACTCTGAGCCACCTGAATGGCTGATATCCAGGCTCTCATTAATGTGGAATCTAGAATTTTCCAGGATCTCTCCTTCACAACTGTACAAGCACGCAGGTCCTGGCACACATTAACAGACTCTCTACACAAAAGGCATCAGGTACCATTGGGATAATGATTTTCAGCCTTTCAGTTCTACATAGAAAAATAGAATGTGACAGCAGATAAGAATCGTTTGGCCCATCTATTCTGCTCAATTTTCTAAATACTTTCATTAGTTCCTGGACTTATCTTAAATCTAAGATATCATAATGCCTATCCCATGCATGCTTAAACTTCCTCACGGTGTTAACCCCTACCACTTGAGCTGGAAGGCTATTCAATGCATCCACGACCCTCTCTGTAAAGTAATACTTCCTAAAAAGTATTTTTAAACCTTTGCCCCTTTAATTTAAGACTATGTTCTCTTGTTATGCTAGTTTTTCTTCTTTTAAATATAGTCTCCTTCTTTACTGTGTTGATTCTCTTTATGTATTTCAATGTCTATTCTATCATATCCCCCCTGTCTTTCTTTAAGCTATACATGTTACGATCCTTTAAAGGGAAACTCCAGTGCCAGGAAAACAATCCGTTTTCCTGGCACTGGAGGGTCCCTGACCCTCCCACCCACCAATCCCCGGTTACTGAAGGGGTAAAAACACCTTCAGTGACTTACCTGAGGCAGCGGTGATATCCCTCGACGCTGTTTCCGCCTCCGCGACGCTCCTCCTATCCATTGCGTCGGCCGGTGGGCGAGACTGATCTCGCCCACCGGCCGAGGGGACCTAATGCGCATGCGCATTACGTCTCCCCATAGGAAAGCATTGAAAAATCATTTCAATGCTTTCCTATGGGGTTTTGAGCGACGCTGGAGGTCCTCACACAGCGTGAGGACATCCAGCGACGCTCTAGCATAGGTTTCCTGTGCTAGAAACCAGGAAGTTCCCTTTAGTGGTTGACTAATAGACAGCCACTAGAGGTGGAGTTAACCCTGCAAGGTAATTATTGCAGTTTATAAAAAACTGCAATAATTACACTTGCAGGGTTAAGAGTAGTGGGAGTTGGCACCCAGACCACTCCAATGAGCAGAAGTGGTCTGGGTGCCTAGAGTGTCCCTTTAACCTTTCCTGGGCAGTTTTATCCGGCAATTGATAAACCAGTTTAGTAGCCCTTCTCTGGACTATTTCTAAATTATCAATACCCTTCTAAATATAGTCTCCAGTGAGGTATTACCAGTGTTCTGTACAATGGAATGAGCACTTCTCTCTTTCTACTGCAAATTCCTCTCACTAAACATCCAATCATGCTGCTAGCATTTCCTGATGCTCTATTACATTGTCTGCCTACCTTTAAGTAATCTGAAATAATTATTCTTAAATCCCTTTCCTCAGATGTTGAGTTTAGAAATGTATCAAATATTCTATACTCTGCCCTTGGGTATTTACGCCCAAGATGCATTATCTTGCACTTATCCACATCAAATGTCAGTTGTCACAGCTCTGATCATTTTTCTAATTTACCTAAATCATTTGCCATTTGACTTATCCCTCCTGGAACATCAACCCTGTTGCAAATCTTCATTCTATCCTTTCAGTCTTTCCGTTTTGCATATAAGCATTTTCGTTCCATTTCTATCCTGGATTGGTATGTAGCTCCTTTCTTAACCATGAAACCCAGGTACCCGAGAGACAACACTGGCAGACCATCAGCAGAAAAAGGAAATCTACACCTGTCAGGGAAACCTGTATCCATACTCATGACGTCGTGAAACATTGGGACACTCCATCAGTCCCTATCGGAAAAGATCCATAATCTCGGGTTTGTTTTCACCTTACTGGATATGGTCTAAACTTTGCTCCGTTGTCACTTACTAACCTAGAATATGCTCCGCATGTTGTTTATACTATTTTTTTCAACATTATAATGCATTTCTTCTTTTTACTTTGATTTGATCTAATGCAATTTGAATTCCTATGCAGGATGTTCTAGTTTCATTCCAATTTACTGCTCCTCCACTGATGATTCTCATGCTTGGGTTTTTAGCTCAGAGCACTTATAATCTAGCCACAGGGCCCTCATAAGCTATAAAGGGGAACCCTGGAGACCTTATACCTGTCTCCCCTCCTCTGTATGTTGGCGAGCGGCGTCCTCACTGCCTCGCACGCAGCTCGCATCCTCCTTCTCGTCCCCCAGCGGCAGCGTGTATAACGCTGCACGCTGGGAGACAGCACATTTATGCAAACGTGGGGGTCAGCCACGTGACCCGGCGTTAAAGTCACAGTATGACAATCACAGTGGGAGGTATAGATATCTCCCACGTGTGATTGTTAATTCTGATTGGAACTTATCCAATCAGAATTAACCACAGGGTTTATATACTTACCTTCCCTGCCCCTCAGTGCCCTGTTGTGGTCTTTGATACCTGTATTGCTGTTTGCTTGTAGTTCTCTCTGGTTATCGATTATTTGGCTTGTTTCTCCGACTCTCCTGTATTCTCCATCCCTTTGACCTTGGCTTGTTTCTCGTTCTCCTGTTTTCTGGCTCCCCTTACTCGGCTTGTCTCCTGACTATTCTTGGTGTGCTTAACCCGGCCATTCTAAGGACCGGTACGGCACCTTTTCCTCTCTGTGACTTGTTAGCGTGTCAGGTTCCCCGAATCGTGACATTACAACAGGGCCATAATGGAACCTGCTATTAGTTAATCAGGAGGCTAGAATGGATGGTTTAGACCACCGTATGGATCAGTTTGCCCAGGCTTTACAAACCATACTGGCTCGTACTGCACACTTGCAACCTGCCGTTCAGGAGGCTGCTGCTGTGCCCGAACCCATTCCCACTCTGCTACCCGTTCCTGCTCATGTAGTTCATATGACGCCGCCACAGCGCTATAGCGGTGATCCAGCATTGTGTCGTGGTTTCCTCAACCAAATTGATATCCATTTGGTGATGAATCCACGTTCCTATCCCACTGACAGATCCAAAATTGCCTTTTTGATAAACCACTTGTCTGGGAAAGCTTTGGCATGGGCCAACCCCATGTGGGAGAATCCGTCTCCTATGTCCTTTGCGGATTTTTTGACGGCTTTCGAACGCACGTTTGATCAACTTGGTAGGGTTGCCTCTGCTGGCAAAGCTCTGCTTAGGGTTCGACAGGGTAGCAGATCCGTAGCGGATTATACTATCGAATTCCGCACTCTAGCAGCTGAAGTGGTTTGGAATAATGACGCCCTCGTAACAGCCTTTAAGGAGGGTTTGGCCGCCTACATACTGGATGAAATAGCATCCAGGGAATTGCCTGTTCTTCTGGATGATGTTATAGACTATATAATTCTTATAGACAACCGTATAAGAGAGAGGCATAGTCAAAGACGGATGAATACTCAGGTGTTACCTGTAGTGTTGTCGCGAACCCGAAATTTTTGGTTCGCGAACGGCGAACGCGAACTTCCGCAAATGTTCGCGAACCGGCGAACCGCGCGAACCGCCATTGACTTCAATGGGCAGGCGAATTTTAAAAACAACAGGGACTCTTTCTGGCCACAGTAGTGATGGAAAAGTTGTTTCAAGGGGACTAACACCTGGACTGTGGCATGCCAGAGGGGGATCCATGGCAAAACTCCCATGGAAAATTGCACAGTTGATGCAGAGTCTGCTTTTAATCCATAAAGGGCAGAAATCACCTAACATTGACACCTGTCCTCAAAGCCCAGCCCTGATACACAGTGACACAGAGCAGAATAGAGACTGTTCCCCCTACATAGGGTCACTTGGCAGATATGGATTGACACCTGTCCTCAAAACCCCTGATACACACTGACACAGAGCAGAATAGGGACTGTTCCCCCTACATAGGGTCACTTGGCAGATATGGATTGACACCTGTCCTCAAAACCCCTGATACACACTGACACAGAGCAGAATAGAGACTGTTCCCCCTACATAGGGTCACTTGGCAGATATGGATTGACACCTGTCCTCAAAACCCCTGGTACACACTGACACAGAGCAGAATAGGGACTGTTCCCCCTACATAGGGTCACTTGGCAGATATGGATTGACACCTATCCTAATGATCCCTGATACACACTGACACAGAGCAGAATAGAGACTGTTCCCCCTACATAGGGTCACTTGGCAGATATGGATTGACACCTGTCCTCAAAACCCCTGATACACACTGACACAGAGCAGAATAGGGACTGTTACCCCTACATAGAGTCACTTGGCAGGTATGGATTGACACCTGTCCTCAAAGCCCATGATACACACTGGGGGGAGCTACTGTCCTCCCCAACCCCTGCGCGGTGGGTGGGGGCCATAAATCACAATGGGGGGACCTACTGTCCTCCCCCCCTCGGCCCCCACCCCTGCGCGGTGGGTGGGGGCCATAAATCACCCCACAGTGTTTGGTTCTAATGAGTGCAACGTAAATGGCTGCACAGGAGCTGACCAACTGGAGAATTCAAAAGAGAAAACATGCACTGGAACTAATCGAGAAAGAGGAAAGACAGCCATACCAGATTCAGATGACAAAGCTGACACACAAGGGGTTAATTGAAATTGATACCGTGCCCGATCAGAACTTGACCCTAGAGGATCTTTCTGATTCTGTGTGGCAGCCTCAGGATTCTCAGCAGGATTGCATCTCAGAGAAAAGGGACACAACATCCCAACACAAGAGCCACCTTTTAGATCAGGACTGCCTTATATGCAAAGGGCTGATAAACCCCCCAGGTGATGCTGACTTAAGCCAATGGGTAATTACCAAGAAACCAGAGAAAATATGGAAACACCATATAACTAATGGCAATCAACATTCTTCATGCATTGAAAAGAAGAACAAGAAATTGTATGATCCAGATACTAGACTCACAGATCCAGCAGACTCAAGTGTGTGGAAGGGATTCCTTCACATGTTCTCTATAAAGCAGTTTAAAGTTACAGCCACGCCAGAGTCTGGTTATAGCAGTCATCTTTGCCAGGATTTACCAAAAGTGTTAACATCCGAAGGATGCATTTTGCAAGAGTCTGTTTGGGAATATGTGGATCGTATCTGAAGGATACGCTGAAGGAAGGACTGACAGAGCCGCTTGAAGACAAGTAACTGCTATTCAATCTATAACAGTGAAAAACAAATTTTGGTTTTAAAAGCACGCTATAGAGACACCAAATATGATTGGCAACTGTCAAAGCACGCTGGAACAGGTATACAGAGCACACGCTGAAGTAGGCCTGACACCCAGACGCTTGCAGACAACTAACTGATCTTCTATTACAGTGAAAAAAAATGATTTCTTTAAAATCTAAAGCTTAAGCTATTGTTAAAACAGATATGAGTGGTGGCACTGACTGTGCAAATGGGCAAGGCATCCAACCTGACACAGAAGCTGGCAAGCAGGCAACTGCTCTTCTATTACAGTGAAAACAAATTATTTATTTTAAATCTAAAGCTTAACCAATTGTTAAAACAGATATGAGTGGTGGCACTGGGCAAGTAGGCACAGTATCCAATGTGAACCTCACACAGAAGCTGGCAGGCAGGCAACTGCTCTTCTATTACAGTGGAAACAAAATTTTGGTTGTAAAAGCATGCTATAGAGACACCAGATATGAGTGGCAACTGTCAAAGTACGCTGGCAGGGTTGTGCAGGGCACACGCTGAAGGAAGGCCTGACAGAGCCGCTTGAAGGACACTGACTGTCTGCTATTAGCTTACACTGGAAACCTTTTTTCTTTGTAAAAGCACGCTAAAGAGACACCAGATATGATTGGCAACTGTCAAAGCACGCTGGCACAGGTCTGCAGAGCACACGCTGAAGTAGGCCTGACACCCAGACGCTTGCAGACAACTAACTGATCTTCTATTACAGTGAAAAAAAATGATTTCTTTAAAATCTAAAGCTTAAGCTATTGTTAAAACAGATATGAGTGGTGGCACTGACTGTGCAAATGGGCAAGGCATCCAACCTGACACAGAAGCTGGCAGGCAGGCAACTGCTCTTCTATTACAGTGAAAACAAATTATTTATTTTAAATCTAAAGCTTAACCAATTGTTAAAACAGATATGAGTGGTGGCACTGGGCAAGTGGGCACAGTATCCAATGTTAACCTCACACAGAAGCTGGCAGGCAGGCAACTGCTCTTCTATTACAGTGAAAAAAAATATTTATTTTAAATGTAAAGCTTAACCAATTGTTAAAACAGATATGAGTGCTGGCACTGGGCAAGTAGGCACAGTATCCAATGTAAACCTCACACAGAAGTTGGCAGGCAGGCAACTGCTCTTCTATTACAGTGGAAACAACATTTTGGTTGTAAAAGCATGCTATAGAGACACCAGATATGAGTGGCAACTGTCAAAGTACGCTGGCAGGGTTGTGCAGGGCACAAGCTGAAGGAAGGCCTGTCAGAGCCGCTTGAAGGACACTGACTGTCTGCTATTAGCTTACACTGGAAACCTTTTTTCTTTGTAAAAGCACGCTAAAGAGACACCAGATATGATTGGCAACTGTCAAAGCACGCTGGCACAGGTCTGCAGAGCACACGCTGAAGTAGGCCTGACACCCAGACGCTTGCAGACAACTAACTGATCTTCTATTACAGTGAAAAAAAATGATGTCTTTAAAATCTAAAGCTTAAGCTATTGTTAAAACAGATATGAGTGGTGGCACTGACTGTGCAAATGGGCAAGGCATCCAACCTGACACAGAAGCTGGCAGGCAGGCAACTGCTCTTCTATTACAGTGAAAACTAATTATTTATTTTAAATCTAAAGCTTAACCAATTGTTAAAACAGATATGAGTGGTGGCACTGGGCAAGTGGGCACAGTATCCAATGTGAACCTCACACAGAAGCTGGCAGGCAGGCAACTGCTCTCTTCTATTACAGTGAAAAAAAATATTTATTTAAAATCTAAAGCTTAACCAATTGTTAAAACAGATATGAGTGGTGGCACTGACTGTGCAAATGGGCAAGGCATCCAACCTGACACAGAAGCTGGCAGGCAGGCAACTGCTCTTCTATTACAGTGAAAAAAAATTATTTATTTTAAATCTAAAGCTTAACCAATTGTTAAAACAGATGTGAGTGGTGGCACTGGGCAAGTGGGCACAGTATCCAATGTGAACCTCACACAGAAGCTGGCAGGCAGGCAACTGCTCTTCTATTACAGTGAAAAAAAATATTTATTTAAAATCTAAAGCTTAACCAATTGTTAAAACAGATATGAGTGGTGGCACTGACTGTGCAAATGGGCAAGGCATCCAACCTGACACAGAAGCTGGCAGGCAGGCAACTGCTCTTCTATTACAGTGAAAACAAATTATTTATTTTAAATCTAAAGCTTAACCAATTGTTAAAACAGATATGAGTGGTGGCACTGGGCAAGTAGGCACAGTATCCAATGTGAACCTCACACAGAAGCTGGCAGGCAGGCAACTGCTCTTCTATTACAGTGGAAACAAAATTTTGGTTGTAAAAGCATGCTATAGAGACACCAGATATGAGTGGCAACTGTCAAAGTACGCTGGCAGGGTTGTGCAGGGCACACGCTGAAGGAAGGCCTGACAGAGCCGCTTGAAGGACACTGACTGTCTGCTATTAGCTTACACTGGAAACCTTTTTTCTTTGTAAAAGCACGCTAAAGAGACACCAGATATGATTGGCAACTGTCAAAGCACGCTGGCACAGGTCTGCAGAGCACACGCTGAAGTAGGCCTGACACCCAGACGCTTGCAGACAACTAACTGATCTTCTATTACAGTGAAAAAAAAATGATTTCTTTAAAATCTAAAGCTTAAGCTATTGTTAAAACAGATATGAGTGGTGGCACTGACTGTGCAAATGGGCAAGGCATCCAACCTGACACAGAAGCTGGCAGGCAGGCAACTGCTCTTCTATTACAGTGAAAACAAATTATTTATTTTAAATCTAAAGCTTAACCAATTGTTAAAACAGATATGAGTGGTGGCACTGGGCAAGTGGGCACAGTATCCAATGTTAACCTCACACAGAAGCTGGCAGGCAGGCAACTGCTCTTCTATTACAGTGAAAAAAAATAATTATTTTAAATGTAAAGCTTAACCAATTGTTAAAACAGATATGAGTGCTGGCACTGGGCAAGTAGGCACAGTATCCAATGTGAACCTCACACAGAAGTTGGCAGGCAGGCAACTGCTCTTCTATTACAGTGGAAACAACATTTTGGTTGTAAAAGCATGCTATAGAGACACCAGATATGAGTGGCAACTGTCAAAGTACGCTGGCAGGGTTGTGCAGGGCACAAGCTGAAGGAAGGCCTGACAGAGCCGCTTGAAGGACACTGACTGTCTGCTATTAGCTTACACTGGAAACCTTTTTTCTTTGTAAAAGCACGCGAAAGAGACACCAGATATGATTGGCAACTGTCAAAGCACGCTGGCACAGGTCTGCAGAGCACACGCTGAAGTAGGCCTGACACCCAGACGCTTGCAGACAACTAACTGATCTTCTATTACAGTGAAAAAAAATGATGTCTTTAAAATCTAAAGCTTAAGCTATTGTTAAAACAGATATGAGTGGTGGCACTGACTGTGCAAATGGGCAAGGCATCCAACCTGACACAGAAGCTGGCAGGCAGGCAACTGCTCTTCTATTACAGTGAAAACTAATTATTTATTTTAAATCTAAAGCTTAACCAATTGTTAAAACAGATATGAGTGGTGGCACTGGGCAAGTGGGCACAGTATCCAATGTGAACCTCACACAGAAGCTGGCAGGCAGGCAACTGCTCTTCTATTACAGTGAAAAAAAATATTTATTTAAAATCTAAAGCTTAACCAATTGTTAAAACAGATATGAGTGGTGGCACTGACTGTGCAAATGGGCAAGGCATCCAACCTGACACAGAAGCTGGCAGGCAGGCAACTGCTCTTCTATTACAGTGAAAAAAAATTATTTATTTTAAATCTAAAGCTTAACCAATTGTTAAAACAGATGTGAGTGGTGGCACTGGGCAAGTGGGCACAGTATCCAATGTGAACCTCACACAGAAGCTGGCAGGCAGGCAACTGCTCTTCTATTACAGTGAAAAAAAATATTTATTTAAAATCTAAAGCTTAACCAATTGTTAAAACAGATATGAGTGGTGGCACTGACTGTGCAAATGGGCAAGGCATCCAACCTGACACAGAAGCTGGCAGGCAGGCAACTGCTCTTCTATTACAGTGAAAAAAAATTATTTATTTTAAATCTAAAGCTTAACCAATTGTTAAAACAGATGTGAGTGGTGGCACTGGGCAAGTGGGCACAGTATCCAATGTGAACCTCACACAGAAGCTGGCAGGCAGGCAACTGCTCTTCTATTACAGTGAAAAAAAATAGTTATTTAAAATCTAAAGCTTAACCAATTGTTAAAACAGATATGAGTGGTGGCACTGACTGTGCAAATGGGCAAGGCATCCAACCTGACACAGAAGCTGGCAGGCAGGCAACTGCTCTTCTATTACAGTGAAAACAAATTATTTATTTTAAATCTAAAGCTTAACCAATTGTTAAAACAGATATGAGTGGTGGCACTGGGCAAGTGGGCACAGTATCCAATGTGAACCTCACACAGAAGCTGGCAGGCAGGCACCTGCAATTACATTACACAGGGAAAAAAAATAAAAAAAGCAGCCTGATGTTATAGCCCTAAAAAGGGCTTTTTGGGGTGCTGTCCTTACAGCAGAGATCAGATGAGTCCTTCAGGATTGTAGTGGACACTGAATACCCTAGCCTAGCTATCAATTTCTCTATCTAATCAGCAGCAGCTAAACTTTCCCTCCTCTCACTAAGCATGCAGCTTCAGAATGAATCGAAAATGGATGCTGGGAGGGAGGTTGGAGGGTGTGGAAGGGAGGGAGTGCTGCTGATTGGCTGGAATGTGTCTGCTGACCGAGAGGCACAGGGTCAAAGTTTGCCCAATGATGACGAATAGGGGGCGGATCGAACTGCGCATGTGTCCGCCCGCCGCGGCGAACGCGAACACGCTAAGTTCGCCGGGAACTGTTCGCCGGCGGACAGTTCGGCACATCACTAGTTACCTGCTCTACCCAGTACTGCATTACTAGCTTTACCCGCTCCTAAACAACCATCCCCAGAACCCATGCAATTGGGTGCTACGGGGTTAACTGAGGCTGAAAGAGCATATCGTAGAAGGGAGGTGTTATGTCTTTATTGTGGAAAGAGGGGGCACCACTGTAATGCCTGCCCTAAATTACAGGGAAACTCCAGCACCTAAGGCCTAGAGAGGGGTCGGCCTCGGGTGTTATGACTTTGTACCCTCACGTGTCCATATACAGAACGTTTATTACGGTTTCTCTTTTGGTCAATAAAACCACTATAACATCCAAAGCCTTGATCGATTCAGGTGCGGCAGACAATCTTATGGATGAATACTTTGCTAAAACCGCAGCCCTGACTTTGATCCAAAAGGCCACACCCTTGGCCGTTGAGGCCATAGATGGTAGACCACTTGAGAAACCTCTGGTGACCCACGAAACCCAAGAAATAGTTATGTCTAAGGGTGCTTTGCACAAGGAAAGGTTAACCTTCCAAATAATCGACTCCCCAACTGCTTCCATCGTTCTGGGTTTTCCCTGGTTAGTTAAACACAACCCAATACTGGATTGGGGTTGTTTAGATATACTCTCCTGGGGGGAATCTTGTCAACGAGACTGTATGGCCCACAGGCCCGGACTGGCCATCAGGCACACCGGGCAAATGCCCGGTGGGCCGCGGTGGCCATGGGCCGAGGCCGGCAGGGGAAGGTGCTAAAAGATTGTCCTCTCGGCAGGCTCGATGGTCTTTATTTCTTTCACGCTTTCAGTACGTTATTACATATAGGCCTGGTTACCGTAACGTCAAAGCTGATGCTATCTCCCGACAGTACGAACGTTTGGGGTCTATTGCCCCCGCTCCCGAACCCATTGTACCAGTGTCTCAGATTATAGCTGCTACTCATTTGGTTATTTTGTCTCCTTTCCTTGATGGTATCAAGACATACCAAACCCAAGCACCCTTTGAGACACCCGTTGGTAGACTATACGTGAAAGTAAAAGACAGAAAAAAGTTGTTAGCTTTATTTCACACCGCCAAAACTGCTGGTCATCCGGGGATTACCAAGACGTACAAGGGTCTCCTTCAACAGTTTTGGTGGCCTTCACTTAAACAAGATGTGGTGGATTATGTGCAGGCTTGTCGTGTCTGTACACAGTGTAAGTCGCCTAATGTTAAACCCCGGGGACTCCTGATGCCCCTGTCTGTACCCAAGAAACCCTGGACCCACTTATCCATGGATTTTATTGTGGATCTTCCTTCCTCTGATGGACAGACAGTAATTTTGACTGTGACAGATAGGTTCTCTAAAATGGCGCACTTTATTCCGCTTAAGAAACTTCCTTTGGCGGTTCAGTTGGCTCAGGTGTTTGCCAAAGAGGTGTTCCAGTTGCATGGTATACCACTGGATATCGTATCCGACAGGGGTTCTCAATTTGTCTCTCGATTTTGAAAGGGCTTTTGTGCTGAGATGGGGATCTCCTTGTCGTTTACGTCCTCCTATCATCCACAATCTAATGGAGCTGCTGAGCGGGCTAATCAGTCTGTGGAGTTGCATTTACGCTGCTTCACGAATGCACACCAGGACAACTGGTCTCATCTTCTTCCCTGGGCTGAGTTCGCCAGGAACACTGTGACACATTCGTCTACTGGCTTAAGTCCTCTTATGGTTGCTTATGGGTTCTAACCCTCTGTCCTTCCCGGTGTATTCTCCGACAAGGGAATGCCTGCTTTGGACAAGCACCTCACCTCCTTATGGAAGATGTGGGATCAGGTCCATGTTGCTCTCTCTCGTGCAGCGGTTGCTCAGAAGAGATTCGCTGATCGCAGTAGGTGTGCGGCTCCTACTTATGCTCCGGGTGATAGGGTTTGGTTGTCCTCTAGGAATCTCCGCCTCAGGGTCCCCTCGATTAAATTTGCGTCCAGGTTCCTTGGCCCCTATAGGGTATTGCGTAGGGTGAATCCCGTGTCCTACTCCCTGGCCTTGCCTCCTTCCATGCGTGTACCTAACACGTTTCACACCTCCCTTTTGAAGCCTTTGCTCTGTAATCGGTTCTCTGGTCCTCTCAGGCGACCCGATTCCCTCCGCGCAGTCTCTAGTGACGTGTACGAGGTGGCTGCTCTCCTCGATTCTCGTTTTTCTCGGGGTCGGTTGCAGTACCTGGTGGATTGGAAGCGTTATGGTCCTGAGGAGCGGTCTTGGGTCTCTGTTTCTGATTTGCACGCGCCCTCTTTGGTTCGCTCCTTCCATGCGCGTTTTCCTTTGAAGCCTTCTGCTTCCCGCCCTCTGGGCGGTCTTCGAGGGGGGGGTAATGTCAGGGTTCCGCGGGCGGCTGCTAGGGGAGGCTGCAAGCCGCTCGCAGCACTCACCCTTGGTTCTCCCCCTCCTGTGTATGTTGGCGAGCGGCGTCCTCACTGCCTTGCACTCCTAACTTCTAGCTCCGGCACTCCCAGGCCTTGTGCCACAATGCCACTGTCCAACGCAGACAACTTCACCGAAGTGAAGAACATGATGGTGGCCCTACTAACTTCCATCAATACCGTCAGCGTGAGATTAGAGAAACTGGACATCCCCACCCCCTCTCCTTCACACGGTAATCCCATCTTTTTTGACCCCACTCCCGGCACTTCCACCCACATAATCACCCCTGCGCACCTAGTACCCCCGACCGTTCGTAAAGACATCCTGGAGGGCAAGGACATCAATCCGGTTTCCCTGCTAATTGCCTCCCAGGATGTCATGGAGAACAAGTCGTACAATTATGGGGATCTGTCGGTCGTGCTAAAAGTCAGAGATCCCAGACTTAATCGCAAACTCACTATCCCTGAATTCGTGCTCACCTTTGGACTATACCGTGATGTAATTTGCTCCACCTCACCTCACCGTAGGGAAGAATTGGACTTATACATGCACAAGTTGGTGGATCTGGGACACAAGTATGGTGGTTTTGCTTACTACGACTACCATAAATCTTTTTCGGCCAAAGCTGCAGCTTCCCTAGCACAATTTAATATACACACAAACTGGAGTAGGCTTGACACTGAACTATTCTGTCGCCACTTTGCGGGTCTGAAGCCCCCATCTTGCGCCATATGTGCCTCCGTGTCCCACTCCACCAACTTGTGTCCGTCAGATCCAAATCTCCCCACCACCAGCCGTACCCCCTCCGGATCGTCAGCCACGGAACACAGAGGTCACAAAGACAAGTTGGGCAGGCCTATCATATTTCTAGGAAAGGCGCAAATCTGCAACAATTTCAATTCTGGCAGTTGCGGATTTAGCTCGTGCAGGCTACTGCACATCTGCTCAATTTGTTTTAGGGCACATACTAAAACTATGTGCACTAACCGCCTTGTCTCGCTCTCAATTTCAGAGATTCTTCTAAGCCCACCCGTTGGCCGACATAACGCCAGTGCCAACCCCCTTGTTCCAAGACCTAATCCTGGACTGACCCGCTTAATGTCGCACAGCAGGTTGCTGGCTAGCGCTGGCCTTTCAGTCAACACCACCAAATCATATAATAGAGCCTTTGCAGTCTATAACAAATGCACCTCTGTATATCAGATTGCAGACGTATATTCTCTGGATTCCATAGTAACATTTATATCCTTTTGCCACCTTCACCTAAAACTCTCCCTAAACACCATAAAACTCTACATCACGGGTATACAACACCATATATTAAGTGCGTATCCTAGCATCAAACCATTCATGTCCTCCTACCCAGTGAAGAATATGCTCAGAGGCATACAGCATCTAGACAACCCCACTACAACTAAAAGACAACCTATAGACGGTCCCATATTCCGGGCGCTATCCGATATATTAGACACCAACCCCTTCAAACCAGATACGAATCTCACCATCAAAACTGCAGTTACCTCGCATTTTATGGGTTCCTACGGCCCAACAAGTTCACTACTGACAACATCACATCCTGCAAAAGTTATCTAAGAATTTCCGACCTAAACAAACATTCAGACCATTACATTCTCATCATTACTCACACTAAAACAAACCAATAAGGACCACCTACCGAAATAAATTACTATCCCACGGCCAACAAGTGGTGCCCGGTGGTAATAATCGACCAGTATGTAGCATCACTCGTTGACATAAATCCGAACAAGGCCCTATTCACTATACAGGGCAAACTACTCACTACAGCCAAATTCATCTCTTACATCAGAACTCTCTTAACTAGGTTGGGTCTTAACCCAAATACCTTTACAGGACACTCGTTCAGAATAGGGGCAGCCTCCGTCGCATCAAGTCAAAACATTCCAGCTCACATCATTAAAAGATTAGGATGATGGAAATCCGCAGTGTATTCCACATACATACCACAACCAGAGCTAGAATTAAGACAAGCCTTTAAGTTTCTTGCTATGTAAGTTGTATAATAAAGTGAATTTTCATTCAACCTTTTTGCCCTCTTTTATTACAGACCTACCCGATACGTCGGTTTCGGCACACCACAACCAACTTGATCATATATCTAACCTATTATAAATACAGCTTATTGTCCCCGACTACGAATTGGAAGGCGGAGCCTGAAGTTGTGGGAGGGGTTACCCAGCTATATAAGCACAGGCCCTCTACTCCACAGGGCTGATGCCTCCAGGTTCATCCCTCCCACCACTCCCCATATCTACATGCTATTACCAGGTGGGCCCTCTTTTATTACAGGCCTACCTGATACGTCAGTTTTGGCACACCACAACCGACTTGTTCATATATCTAACCTATTATAAGTATGGTTTATTGTCCCCAACTACAAATATATATATATATATATATATATATATATATATATATATATATATATATATATATATATATATATATACAGGGAGTGCAGAATTATTAGGCAAATGAGTATTTTGACCACATCATCCTCTTTATGCATGTTGTCTTACTCCAAGCTGTATAGGCTCGAAAGCCTACTACAAATTAAGCATATTAGGTGATGTGCATCTCTGTAATGAGAAGGGGTGTGGTCTAATGACATCAACACCCTATATCAGGTGTGCATAATTATTAGGCAACTTCCTTTCCTTTGGCAAAATGGGTCAAAAGAAGGACTTGACAGGCTCAGAAAAGTCAAAAATAGTGAGATATCTTGCAGAGGGATGCAGCACTCTTAAAATTGCAAAGCTTCTGAAGCGTGATCATCGAACAATCAAGCGTTTCATTCAAAATAGTCAACAGGGTCGCAAGAAGCGTGTGGAGAAACCAAGGCGCAAAATAACTGCCCATGAACTGAGAAAAGTCAAGCGTGCAGCTGCCAAGATGCCACTTGCCACCAGTTTGGCCATATTTCACTGGAGTGCCCAAAAGCACAAGGTGTGCAATACTCAGAGACATGGCCAAGGTAAGAAAGGCTGAAAGACGACCACCACTGAACAAGACACACAAGCTGAAACGTCAAGACTGGGCCAAGAAATATCTCAAGACTGATTTTTCTAAGGTTTTATGGACTGATGAAATGAGAGTGAGTCTTGATGGGCCAGATGGATGGGCCCGTGGCTGGATTGGTAAAGGGCAGAGAGCTCCAGTCTGACTCAGACGCCAGCAAGGTGGAGGTGGAGTACTGCTTTGGGCTGGTATCATCAAAGATGAGCTTGTGGGGCCTTTTCGGGTTGAGGATGGAGTCAAGCTCAACTCCCAGTCCTACTGCCAGTTTCTGGAAGACACCTTCTTCAAGCAGTGGTACAGGAAGAAGTCTGCATCCTTCAAGAAAAACATGATTTTCATGCAGGACAATGCTCCATCACACGCGTCCAAGTACTCCACAGCGTGGCTGGCAAGAAAGGGTATAAAAGAAGAAAATCTAATGACATGGCCTCCTTGTTCACCTGATCTGAACCTCATTGAGAACCTGTGGTCCATCATCAAATGTGAGATTTACAAGGAGGGAAAACAGTACACCTCTCTGAACAGTGTCTGGGAGGCTGTGGTTGCTGCTGCACGCAATGTTGATGGTGAACAGATCAAAACACTGACAGAATCCATGGATGGCAGGCTTTTGAATGTCCTTGCAAAGAAAGGTGGCTATATTGGTCACTGATTTGTTTTTGTTATGTTTTTGAATGTCAGATGTTATATTGGTTTCACTGGTAAAAATAAATAATTGAAATGGGTATATATTTGTTTTTTGTTAAGTTGCCTAATAATTATGCACAGTAATAGTCACCTGCACACACAGATATCCCCCTAAAATAGCTATAACTAAAAACAAACTAAAAACTACTTCCAAAAATATTCAGCTTTGATATTAATGAGTTTTTGGGGTTCATTGAGAACATGGTTGTTGTTCAATAATAAAATTAATCCTCAAAAATACAACTTGCCTAATAATTCTGCACTCCCTGTATATATTTGTGTGTGTGTATGTATAAAGTGTATCATCTTCTGCACTGTCTCCCCTCACTCTGATCTTCAGAAAGATATTTATGACTCTCTGCAAGAATGGTGTCTATTTTCTATTAAACCTTTGTCTTATCTGCACTCATGTCACTTGAAATAGAGATGTCCCAAATAGTTCGCTGGCGAATAGTTCCTGGCGAACATAGCTTGTTCGCGTACGCCACGGCGGGTGAACATATGCGATGTTCGGTCCGCCCCCTATTCGTCATCATTCAGTAAACTTTGACCCTGTACCTCACAGTCAGCAGACACATTCCAGCCAATCAGCAGCAGACCCTCCCTCCCAGAACCTCCCACCTCCTGGACAGCATCCATTTTAGATTCATTCGGAAGCTGCATTCTTAGTGAGAGGCTAGGCTAGTGTATTCCGTGTCCACTACAGTCCTGAAGGACTCATCTGATCTCTGCTGTAAGGACAGCACCCCAAAAAGCCCTTTTTAGGGCTAGAACATCAGTCTGCTTTTTTTTTCCCCTGTGTAATCTAATTGCAGTTGCCTGCCTGCCAGCGTGTGTGTCAGGCTCACAGCGTACACTGTGCCCACTTGCCCAGTGCCACCACTCATATCTGGTGTCACGATAGCTTGCATTTAAAAACAAGCAAACTTTTTGGACTGTAATATAATAGCAGTCAGTTTCCTTCACACGTGTGCGTTTCAGGGCCTGCCAGGGAACAGTGTCACACCAGTGCAACTCATATCTGGTGTAACAGTAGTGTACATTTAAAAAAAAAAAAAAAAAAAAAAATAGAAATTTGACTGTGAAATAAAAGCAGTCAGTTTCCTTTACATGTGTGCGTCTCAGGGCCTGCCAGGGCACAGTGTCACACCAGAGTAACTCATATCTGGTGTAACAGTAGTGTACATTTAAAAAAAAAAAAAAAACACTTTTTTGACTGTGAAATAATAGCAGTCAGTTTCCTTCACGCGTGCGCGTTTCAGGGCCTGCCAGGGCACAGTGTCACACCAGTGCAACTCATATCTGGTGTAACAGTAGTGTACATTTAAAAAAAAAAAACTAGAAATTTGACTGTGAAATAATAGCAGTCAGTTTCCTTCACACGTGTGCGTTTCAGGGCCTGCCAGGGCACAGTGTCACACCAGTGTAACTCATATCTGGTGTAACAGTAGTGTACATTTAAAAAAAATAATGCAATTTTGACTGTAATAGATTGAATAGCAGTTAGTTGTCTGCAAGCGTGTGTGTCAGGCCTACAGCGTCTACTCTGCCAACTTGTGCCAGTGCACAGTGCCACTCATATGTGTTGTCACAGTAGCTTGCACACATAGTACCACTAATCGAAAAAAAATGACAGGCAGAGGCAGGCCACCCCGCAGGGGGCCGTCGTGGTCATGGTGCTGTGATTCCCTTTGGCCCTAGAATTATTGCCAGAGGATGTCGATAACAGGGATATGTCTCAGTCAGGCAGCATTACACACATGGACGTACGGTGTGATGATGATGATGTTGTACCCGCTGCTGCTTCCTTTGCTGAGTTGTCAGATACACGTGAAGCGGTTGATGATGATGATGCGTCCGTGGATGTCACGTGGGTGCCCGCTAGAAGAGAAGAAGAACAGGGGGGAAGTTCAGATGGGGATACAGAGAGGAGGAGGAGACGAGTTGGAAGCAGGGGGAGGTCGTCGCTAGGAGCTAGTGGCACAGTCAGACAGCATGCATCGGCACAGGGGTCAGCCAGACAGCACGCCAATTAACGCATGCTGTTGCCACCACCAGAATGCCGTCATTGCAGAGCTCAGCAGTGTGGCATTTTTTTTTGTATGTCTGCCTCTGACAACAGCGATGTCATTTGCAACCTGTGCCAAAAGAATCTGAGTCGTGGGAAGTCCAACACCCACCTAGGTACAACTGCTTTGCGAAGGCACATGATCGCACATCACAAATGCCTATGGGATCAACACATGAGTACAAGCAGCACACAAACTCAAAGCCGCCTTCCTCCTCCTGGTCCAGCATCTTCAGCGATGTCAACCACTGCTGTTCTCCTTGCCCCCTCTCAACCATCCGCCACTCCGTCTCTCGCCTTGAGCAGTTCCTGCTCATATGCCCACAGTCAGGTGTCTGTCAAGGACATGTTTGAGCGTAAGAAGTCAATGTCACAAAGTCACCCCCTTGCATGGCATCTGACAGCTGGCTTGTCTGAACTCTTAGCTCGCCAGCTTTTACCATGCAAGCTGGTGGAGTCTGAGGCGTTCCAAAAATTTGTAGCTATTGGGACACTGCAATGGAAGGTACCCGGACAAAATTTCTTTGCAAAAAAGGCAAAACCCAACCTGTACTCGATTGTGCAAAAGGAAGTATTGGCATGTCTGGCACACAGTGTTGGGGCAAGGGTCCATCTGACCACTGATACCTGGTCTGCAAAGCATGGTCAGGGCAGGTATATCACCTACACTGCGCATTGGGTAAACCTGCTGACAGCTGCCAAGCATGGAATGCGTGGCTCTGCAGAGGAGTTGGTGACACCGCCACGACTTGCAGGCAGGCCTGCTGCCACCTCCTCTACTCCTCCTACTCCATCCTCTTTCATAACCTCCTCAGCAGAGTCTTTTTCTGCTGCTGCGTCTTGCTCCACATCAACGGCACCCCTCCCAGCTCCCCAGGTACTATTCCACATCCCGGATACGGCAGTGTCACGCCGTCTTGGGGTCGACTTGCCTGAAAGTCACACTGGACCAGCACTCCTGTCCACCCTGAATGCACAGGTGGATCAGTGGCTGACTCCGCACCAACTGGAGATCAGCAAAGTTGTTTGTGACAATGGAAGAAATTTGTTGGCGGCATTGAATTTGGGCAAGTTGACACATGTGCCGTGCATGGCACATGTGTGTAATCTGATTGTACAACACTTTGTGCATAAGTACCCAGGCTTACAGGACGTCCTTAAGCAGGCCAGGAAGGTGTGTGGCCATTTCAGGCGTTCCTACACGGCCATGGTGCACTTTTCAGATATCCAGCGGCGAAACATGCCAGTGACACGTTGGAATTCAACACTACTAATGTTTGACCGCCTGCTCCAACAAGAAAAAGCCGTTAACGACTATTTGTATGACCGGGGTGCTAGGACAGCCTCTGTGGAGCTGGGAATTTTTTTGCCACGTTACTGGACGCTCATGCACAATGCCTGTAGGCTCATGCGTCCTTTTGAGGAGGTGACAAACCTAGTCAGTCGCACCAAAGGCACCATCAGCAACGTCATCCCATTTGTTTTCTTCCTGGAGCGTGCCCTGCGAAGAGTGCTGGATCAGGCCGTAGATGAGCGTGAAGAGGAAGAGGAAGAGTTGTGGTCACCATCACCACCAGAAACAGCCTTATCAGCATCGCTAGCTGGACCTGCGGCAACGCTGGAAGAGGATTGTAAGGAAGAGGAGTTAGAGGAGGAATGTGGCTTTGAGGAGGAGGAGGAAGACCAACCACAACAGGCATCCCAGGGTGCTCGTTGTCACCTATCTGGTAGCCGTGGTGTTGTATGTGGCTGGGGGGAAGAACATACCTTCAGTGAGATCACTGAGGACGAGGAACGGGACATGAGTAGCTCGGCATCCAACCTTGTGCAAATGGGGTCTTTCATGCTGTCGTGCCTGTTGAGGGACCCTCGTATAAAAAGACTGAAGGAGAACGACCTGTACTGGGTGTCAACGCTACTAGACCCCCGGTATAAGCAGAAAGTGACTGAAATGTTACCGAATTACCGCAAGTCGGAAAGGATGCAGCAGTTCCAAAATAAATTAAAAAGTATGCTTTACACAGTGTATAAGGGTGGTGTCACAGCACAACGGGACTCTAACAGGGGAAGAGGTAAAAGTAATCCTCCTCCTCCCACGACCATGCCGGCAAGGACAGAACGCTTTACAGACGTGTTGTTGATGGAGGACATGCAGGGCTTTTTAAGTCCTATGCATCGCCCAGCCCTTCGGGGTCCACCCTCAGAGAATGACTCGACCGACAGGTAGCAGACTACCTTGCCTTAACTGCAGATATCAACACTCTGAGGAGCGATGAACCCCTTGACTACTGGGTGTGCAGGCTTGACCTGTGGCCTGAGCTATCCCAATTTGCAATAGAGTTTCTGGCCTGCCCCGCTTCAAGTGTCCTGTCAGAAAGGACCTTCAGTGCAGCAGGAGGTATTGTCACTGAGAAGAGAAGTTGCCTAGGTCAAAAAAGTCTAGATTACCTCACCTTTATTAAGATGAATGAGGGATGGATCCCGAAGGGACTGACAGTGGGCGATACATTCAACTAAAAAAGGCCTGATGAGGGGGACGTAACAGGGATTAAACTGATAAGAATAGTACTACTTAACACATCACTCCTATCTGGTGGCACATTAGATTACACGCGCAGTGCCCCAAATTTGAAGTAGGAGGACCAACCAAGCATCTTTTTCCATCTCCCGGTTCCTAAAATCGATGCCATATACACGCCCCTTGATAGGGGACGTAACAGGGATTAAACTGATAAGAATAGTACTACTTAACACACAACTCCTATCTGATGGCACATTAGATTGCACGCGCAGTGCCCCAAATTTGAAGTAGGAGGACCGACCAAGCATCTTTTTCCATCTCCCGGTTCCTAAAATCAATGCCATATACACGTCCCCTGATAGGGGACATAACAGGGATTAAACTGATAGGAATAGTGCTACTTAACACACCTTATAATAACGCAGAGAGAGGCCACGCAGAGAGAGGAGTCTGAAGAAGAGGAGTCAGAGGAGGAAAGTGGCTTTGAGGAGGTTTGTTGTCACCTTTCAGGGACCCTTGGTGTTGTACGTGGCTGGGTAGAGGAAGAGACCTTCAATGACATCAGTGAGGACAAGGAACGGGACATGGCTAACTTGGTATCCAACCTTGTGCAAATGGGGAGTTTGCGGTTGTGCAAATGGGCTGTTTGCGGTTGTTTGCGGTGCGTTAAGCGGGGAGTTTGGTCTGTCACTGTGAAGCGGGCATAACCCTTACACTACCTGATCGATACAACATCATACCTGATGTTTTAAAGCACGTTATTCCAAACAATTTAGGAATGTTAGGTGATTTATGCTCTTTATGGATTAAAACCAGACTCTGCATCAACTATGTAATTTTCCATGGGAGTTTTGCCATGGATCCCCCTCCGGCATGCCACAGTCCAGGTGTTAGTCCCCTTGAAACAACTTTTCCATCACTATTGTGGCCAGAAAGAGTCCCTGTTGGTTTTAAAATTCGCCTGCCTATTGAAGTCTATGGCGGTTTGCCCGGTTCGCTCGTTCGCGAACATTTGCGGAAATTAGTGTTCGCCATTTACGAACGGAAAATGTTATGTTCGCGACATCACTATTAAGGACCAAACTTCTGGAATAAAAGGGAATCATGACATGTCACACATGTCATGTGTCCTTAAGGGGTTAAAGTTCTGAGTACATGTATTCTTAAATTGCTATGTTTGTCAAACAAATTTCCAATTATTATTATTTTTTTTTAATTTGGCATAGATTGGTGGTAAAATGGTTGCATGAAAAGAGTCAAAATACCGCAAGTTTAATACCTTAGGTTGTCCTCTTTTAAAAAATATATAAATGTGAAGGGTTATTCAGGGATTCCTGACAGATATCAGTGTTAGAATGTAACTTGCGTTAAGTTTGAAAAAGCAATGGTTTGGAAATAGCAAAGTGCTACTTGTACTTATTCCCTATAACTTGCAAAAAAAAGCTAAGAACATGTTAACATTGGGTATTTATAAACTCAGTTCGAAATTTATAAACTATCATGGGTGTTTTTTGGTGGTTGTAGATGCGTAACAGATTTTGGGGGTCAAAGATAGTAAAAGTGTGGTTTTTTTTACATTTTTTTCATCATATTAAATACTTTTTTTAATAGTAAATTATATGATATGATGAAAATAATGATATATTTGGAAAGACCATTTTATGGCAAGAAACATGGTATATAATATGTGTGGGTAAAGTAAATGAGTAAGACGAAAATTACAGCTAAACACAAACACAGCAGAACTGTAAAAACAGTCCAGGTCCCAAACTGCAAGAAAATTGAAAAGCGGTCTGGTCACTAAGAGGTTAAAGACTGGATTCAACAAGTCGAGTGCATTACAACAATGGTAGATCTTAAATTTTCTATGGGTCAACCTACCCTAAATGTTTAAAGATTCGGTCTTCCTGGTTGCGGTTCCTTAAGAAACCTGTAATGAGTTGTGCAGTGCCTTGAGCTCAACCACCTCTGACCTTCTACTATGTGTTGGTCAGTTGTTTACCTTACCTTGCAGAGTCTAGTAGTTGCCAATTATTCCCTTTGTGTACTTGATTTCTATGATCATGATAACCTATTAAAGTACCTAGCTGCAATTGCCTATTTGCTGTTTACTTATTGCTAAAACGTTTACTTTCATTCTTATTTTCATCTTTGTTTTATTTTTGCAATGTATTACTTTAACATATTTCAGTCCTGTGCTTTAGCTACTGTATCATATGTTCTTGAAGCACATCTTTGAGCATGGTTTAAGTGTATCATCTTCGAGTACAATGTGAAACATTTCAATATGCAACATCATTGCTGACAACTTATTTGTAATAATTTCTTGCACTACTTCCTGTAATTTGTTACATGAACAGTGTCTGATGTCTTTGGACTGTATTGCATACTTCTGCGTGCATTGTTAATTGTTTTGAAAAACATGTATTAAAAAATATATATAGAATGTAAAGTGATCTCACAGCTTTCTCGAAAGTAGAGCAGAAAATGGCTATAAAGCAACAATGCAGGACATAAACTACTCTACAGTGTCACAATGATGGGGGCAACTTCAATTCTTACCTACATGTTGACCAATTGGGGAATCCTCTTTCTGTGGAGGCCTTGCTTGCATGTATGCCACCCTGCAATTAAGAACAGGTAACAAGGGTTTTGGCCTGGCTTTCAAGATAGCCAGACACATTTTTAGTAGCTCCAGACATTAAAAGCCTTAACTCAATTTGAAATGCATGAATCCTGCTGATGACAGTCCAAAATTAAACACAGCCTGCTGCTACATTGAAGTTGGTTCTCCGGTTGAAAAATCACAGGAAAACACTTTGCCATCTAGTCTTGCGGCCTACTTGGGGTGCCGACCCACTGGGTGGGAGAGGCGGCTGATCTCCCGCCTGGGACCGTACTTCCCAAAGTGCATATCCCGGTCTCCACTCGGCACACTTACCTCACTGCAGCCACTGCCTTTATATCTGCCTCTCCAGTGACCGTGTGACGTATCAAAGATAACCTCCTCGCCAAAACAATCCTTACCTCAAGCGGGCCCAATTGCCTGAATTGGATGGAGTGCTTCAAGACCAGGTTTGATAAGCTGTGTCAGGAGTTTTGATTCTGACTATCCTGCCGCTTACACACTCCACACTCACCTTCCTCATCACAGACTCTGGTAGTCGCTCTAACCCGCAATTCCTTCTCTGGGCTGGGAGCCCAATGTAAAGCCAAATTTACCCAGCCATCACACTCTCAAGGAAGGCTTTGAATATTGAAGCCCCTGCGGACCCGAGGTCCTGCTGCCACATGAATGGTGAAAACCCCTGGACAAGAGACACTGGCTGCCTCTATGACCCAAGCTCAAGGTGATAGAAAAGCCGGGTAAACCAAGCTACCTGGATCTTTTGTGTTGGGATGTATTACCTATTGAGGCTTATCTGTTTAATCAGATGAGGCAGCAAGCTTCTATACTTAAGCACCTAGTATATTAGTGACTTATGTTCTACTTATGCTATACGTATGATTTTCCTCTTAACTTCGTAATCTCACCCAGTGGAAACATATTCATATCTGTCATGATGACTGTTTTAGCAATATCACTCTAAATTACATGCTAGACTAGTGACTATTTTGCTACTAACACATGCTTGTTTTCATCTCTGTCTAGTAATTTACCTAGTCTGCTCAATTTACTTTTTGTTTAATTTTAAAAATCTTGGCAGTTGACTCTAATGCCATGACTCAGTCTCCTCATGTTCAAATACATTGTACTTGCTCTAACTGTTGTGGCAGTGCAAGCATGTCTGTTATCTTGCGCACAGCAAAAGTAAAGAATTAAAAAAGAAAAGAAAAGAAAAGCAGGCCACAAATGAACTATTCACAACTGCAGCTTTACTTAACTCAGATGTGTACCCATCCAAAATAAGGACCAAGCTGCAGGATCTAAGAAATGATATCCAGCTGATGCCTCTAGACTAATTTAATTTGGCAATCCACTGAGTAATTTGGAAGAATGCAAAACTGCACTGGAAAAAAAGATGGATGACATAGCTGACTCCCACAATTCACTTATGGAGAAGCAGGAGACGCTACACACAATGATCTTGTCCGTCAACAAAAGTTTACTGACCTTCCGGACAACCCCAAATTGAGAAAAGTTTAAGATTACCTTTATGCCCTCTTATCAAACTTTAACATGGCAGAGCTGGTGATAGACGCATACATGGGTACCCAAGGGGGCACTTTACTTTTCCCACTGCACAGAAAGACATTGTAGCCTCCTTCCCAATTGGAAGCGTCCATCACAAAAGGACAGGAAGAAAGGCAAAACTAAGATTTCTGGAACATTTGAATAATATTTAAAAAAAAAAATGGTTTCTCATTTAGTCCCTTTACATTGTAACAAATGCTGACATTTTAGTTTTAAAAACTTGACATTTACTGTGATAGAACATGTAAAATTAGAGGAGAGAGGAGGTGATATAATGATGAAATTGAGAAGAGAAGGATGTTTAAAAGTGGAATTTGTTTTTGTAATTTTTTTAATACCTTTTTGCATCATCTTTAAAATAATATATATTTTTTTTATTTATTTATCATCTTTATTCTTTTTTCTTCTCTTTTTTTATTTATCTATTCTTAATAGAATATGTTATCTTTTTTTATTAATAATGGCATTTTTGTTTCAACTTTTTGAGTATCCTTTTTACTATTTTATTCTGTTTATTATTTTAATAAAGATATTATTAATGAGATAGCTCAGTGGGCTAATGCATCATCAGTAGTGATGTCGCGAACATAACATTTTCGGTTTGCGAACTGGCGAACCGGGCGAACCGCCATAGACTTCAATGGGCAGGCAAATTTTAAAACCCACAGGGACTCTTTCTGGCCACAATAGTGATGGAAAAGTTGTTTCAAGGGGACTAACACCTGGACTGTGGCATGCCGGAGGGGGATCCATGGCAAAACTCCCATGGAAAATTACATAGTTGATACAGAGTCTGGTTTTAATCCATAAAGGGCATAAATCACCTAACATTCCTAAATTTTTTAGAATAACGTGCTTTAAAACATCAGGTATTATGTTGTATCGATCAGGTAGTGTAAGGGATACGCCCGCTTCACAGTGACAGACCAAACTCCCTGTTTAACGCACCGCAAACAACCGCAAATAGTCCATTTGCACAACCGCAAACTCCCCATTTGCACAAGGTTGGATACCAAGCTAACCATGTCCCGTTCCTTGTCCTCACTGATGTCATTGAAGGTCTCTCTTCCTCCACCCAGGAAGCGGGAGATGGAAAAAGATGCTTGGTCGGTCCTCCTACTTCAAATTTGGGGCACTGCGCGTGCAATCTAATGTGCCACCAGATAGGAGTAGTGTGTTAAGTAGTACTATTCTTATCGGTTTAATCCCTGTTACGTCTCCTATCAGGGGACGTGTATATAAGGCATCGATTTTAGGAAGCGGGAAATGGAAAAAGATGCTTGGTCGGTCCTCCTACTTCAAATTTGGGGCACTGCGCGTGCAATCTAATGTGCCACCAGATAGGAGTGGTGTGTTAAGTAGTACTATTCTTATCAGTTTAATCCCGGTTACGTCCCCTATCAGGGGACGTGTATATAAGGCATCGATTTTAGGAAGCGGGAGATGGAAAAAGATGCTTGGTCGGTCCTCCTACATCACATTTGGGGCACTGCGCGTGCAATCTAATGTGCCACCAGATAGGAGTGGTGTGTAAAGTAGTCCCCCTCATCAGGCCTTTTTTAGTTGAATGTATCGCCCACAGTCAGTCCCTTCGGGATCCATCCCTCATTCATCTTAATAAAGGTGAGGTAATCTAGACTTTTTTGACCTAGGCAACTTCTCTTCTCAGTGACAATACCTCCTGCTGCACTTAAGGTCCTTTCTGACAGGACACTTGAAGCGGGGCAGGCCAGAAGTTCTATCGCAAATTGGGATAGCTCAGGCCACAGGTCAAGCCTGCACACCAAGTAGTCAAGGGGTTCATCGCTCCTCAGAGTGTCGATATCTGCAGTTAAGGTGAGGTAGTCTGCTACCTGTCGGTCGGGTCGTTCTCTGAGGGTGGACCCCGAAGGGCTGTGGCGATGCGTAGGACTTAAAAAGCTCCGCATGTCCTCCATCAACAAAACGTCTGTAAAGCGTCCTGTCCTTGCCGGCGTGGTCGTGGGATGAGGAGGATTACTTTCACCTCTTCCCCTGTTAGATTCTCGTTGTGCTGTGTAAAGCATACTTTTTAATTGATTTTGGAACTGCTGCATCCTTTCCGACTTGCCGTAATTAGGTAACATTTCAGGCACTTTCTGCTTATACCGGGGTTCTAGTAGCGTGGACACCCAGTACAGGTCGTTCTCCTTCAGCTTTTTTATACGAGGGTCCCTCAACAGGCACGACAGCATGAAAGACCCCATTTGCACAAGGTTGGATGCCGAGCTACTCATGTCCTGTTCCTCGTCCTCAGTGATCTCTCTGAAGGTATGTTCTTCCCCCCAGCCACGTACAACACCACAGGTACCAGATAGGTGACAACGAGCACCCTGGGATGCCTGTTGTGGTTGGTCTTCTTCCTCCTCCTCAAAGCCACATTCCTCCTCTGACTCCTCTTCCTCACAATCCTCTTCCAGCGTTGCCGCAGGTCCAGCAAGCGATGCTGATAAGGCTGTTTCTGGTGGTGATGGTGACCACAACTCTTCCTCTTCACGCTCATCTATGGCCTGATCCAGCACTCTTCGCAGGGCATGCTCAGGAAGAAAACAAATAGTATGATGTTGCTGATGGTGCCTTTGGTGCGACTGACTAGGTTTGTCCCCTCCTCAAAAGGACGCATGAGCCTACAGGCATTGCGCATGAGCGTCCAGTAATGGGCAAAAAAAATCCCAGCTCCGCAGAGGCTGTCCTAGCACCCCGGTCATACAAATAGTCGTTAACGGCTTTTTCTTGTTGGAGCAGGCGGTCTAACATTAGGAGTGTTGAATTCCAACGTGTCGGGCTGTCGAAAATCAAGCGCCTCACTGGCATGTTGTTTCATCGCTGGATATCGGAAAAGTGCGCCATGGCTGTGTAGGAACGCCTGAAATGGCCACACACCTTCCTGGCCTGCTTAAGGACGTCCTGTAAGCCTGGGTACTTATGCACAAAGCGTTGTACGATCAGATTACACACATGTGCCATGCACGGCACATGTGTCAACTTGCCCAAATGCAATGCCGCCAACAAATTTCTTCCGTTGTCACAAACCACTTTGCCGATCTCCAGTTGGTGCGGAGTCAGCCACTGATCCACCTGTGCGACAGGGTGGACAGGAGTGCTGGTCCGGTGTGACTCTCTGCTTTCAGGCAAGTCAACCCCAAGACGGCGTGACACTGCCGTATCCGGGATGTGGCACAGTACCTGGGGAGCTGGGGGGATGCCGTTGATGTGGAGAAAGACACAGCAGCAGAAGATGACTCAGCCGAGGAGGTTATGGAAGAGGATGGAGTAGGAGGAGTAGAGGAGGTGGCAGCAGGCCTGCCTGCAAGTCGTGGCGGTGTCACCAACTCCTCTGCAGAGCCACGCATTCCATGCTTGGCAGCCGTCAGCAGGTTTACCCAATGCACAGTGTAGCTGATATACCTGCCCTGACCATGCTTTGCAGACCAGGTATCAGTGGTCAGATGGACCCTTGCCCCAACACTGTGTGCCAGACATGCCATTACTTCCTTTTGCACAATCGAGTACAGGTTGGGGATTGCCTTTTGTGCAAAGAAACCTTCCACTGCGGTGTCCCAATATCTACAAATTTTTTGAACGCCTCAGACTCCACCAGCTTGTATGGTAAAAGCTGGCGGGCTAAGAGTTCAGTCAAGCCAGCTGTCAGACGCCGGGCAAGGGGGTGACTTTGTGACATTGGCTTCTTACGCTCAAACATGTCCTTGACAGACACCTGACTGTGGGTAGATGAGCAGGAACTGCTCAAGGCGAGAGACGAAGGGGCGGATGGTTGAGAGGGGGCAAGGAGGACAGCAGTGGTTAACGTGGCTGAAGATGCTGGACCAGGAGGAGGATAGCGGCTTTGAGTTTGTGTGCTGCTTGTACTCATGTGTTGATCCCATAGGCGTTTGTGATGTGCGATCATGTGCCTTCGCAAAGCAGTTGTACCTAGGTGGGTGTTGGACTTCCCACAACTCAATTTCTTTTGGCACAGGTTGCAAATGGCATCGCTGTTGTCATAGGTAGACACACAAAAAAATGCCACACTGCTGAGCTCTGCAATGACGGCATTCTGGTGGTGGCAACATTATGCGTTGATTGGCGTGCTGTCTGGCTGACTCCGGGTGCCGATGCATGCTGTCTGACTGTGCCACTAGCTCCTTGCGACGACCTCCCCCTGCTTCCAACTCGTCTCCTCCTTCTCCTCTCTGTCTCCCAATCTGAACTTTCTCCCTGTTCTTCTTCTCTTCTAGCGGCACCCACGTTACATCCACGGACGCATCGTCATCATCAAGCGCTTCACTTGTATCTGACAACTCAGCAAAGGAAGCAGCAGTGGGTACAACGTCATCATCATCACACCATACGTGTGTAATGCTGCCTGACTGAGACATATCCCTGTTATCTACATCCTCTGGCAATAATGGTTGCGCATCTCTCATTTCTTCCAACTGATGTGTAAATAACTCCTCTGACATACCAAGTGAAGCGGCTGTGGTGCTAGTGTTGGTGGTGGAGGCAGGCGGGCGAGTGGTAACTTCAGAGGTGCCCGAAGCTAAGCTGGAGGAGGATGGTGCGTCGAGGTTCCGAGCGGAAGCTGTAGAAGATTGGGTGTCCTGTGTTAGCTAGTCAACTATGTCCTCAGAACTTTTCAAGTTCATGGTACATGGTCTCTGAACACTGGGCATTATTCTAGGGCCAAAATGAATCACAGCACCACGACCACGATGGCCCCTGCAGGGTGGCCTGCCTCTGCCTGTCATTTTTTTTTGATTAGTGGTACTATGCGTGCAAGCTACTGTGACAACAGATATGAGTGGCACTGGTGTGACACTGTGCCCTGGCAGGCCCTGAAACGCACACTAGTGAAGGAAACTGACTGCTATTTGGAGATTTGGTATCAGATATTACTGTAGGTGAAAGTTTAGGATCCAGTGATCATCAGTCAGTGTGGTTTAATATAAGAACAGTGACTGAGTCACACCACACAAAAACAAAAGTTTTAGACTTTAGAAAAACAGACTTTTCCAAAATTAGAATATGTGTAAAGGAGTCATTATCAGACTGGAGCAATTTAAATGGAGTCCAAAAGAAATGGGATTATTTAAAAGTTGCACTACTGAAGGCAACAGAAAATTGCATTAGGCTTGTCAGTAAAAGCAAAAAATTCAAGAAACCACTGTGGTACTCCACAGATGTAGCCAAAATAGTAAAAAACAAAAAGTTAGCATTTAGTAATTATAAAAAAACCCAGAGTGAGGAAGACAGAATGACCTATAAGATTAGGCAGAAAGAGGCTAAGCAAGTTATAAGAGCTTCCAAATCACACACAGAAGAGAAAATAGCACAGTCAGTAAAAAAGGGGGACAAAACCTTTTTTAGATACATAAATGAGAAAAGAAAAGTAAAACAAGGATTAGTTAGATTAAAAACAAAAGAAGGAAGGTATGTAGATGAGGATAAAGGTCTAGCTGACTGCCTCAATGAATATTTTTGTTCGGTATTTACAGATGAAAATGAAGGAAAGGGACCTCAGTTAAGAAAAAGGATAAATGAGTCATTTATTACACGTGAGTTTACAGAGGAAGAGGTTCTATTTCAACTGTCAAAAGTAAAGACAAATAAGTCAATGGGACCTGATGGAATACACCCAAAGCTATTAAAAGAGCTTAGTGGTGTACTAGCAAAACCATTAACAGATTTATTTAACCAATCATTGATAATAGGAGTAGTCCCAGAAGATTGGAAGTTAGCGAATGTTGTGCCCATTCACAAGAAAGGTAATAGGGAGGAGTCGGGCAACTATAGGCCAGTAAGCCTAACTTCAGTAGTGGGGAAAGTGATGGAAACCATGTTAAAGGATAGGATTGTTGAACATCTAAAAACACATGGATTTCAAGATCAGAGACAACATGGGTTTACTTCAGGGAGATCATGCCAAACTAATCTTATTGATTTTTTTGATTGGGTAACTAAAATTATAGATCAGGGTGGTGCAGTAGACATTGCTTACCTCGATTTCAGTAAGGCTTTTGACACTGTTGCACATAGAAGGCTTATCAACAAACTACAATCTTTGAGTTTGGATTCCAATATTGTTGAATGGGTAAGGCAGTGGCTGAGTGACAGGCAACAGAGGGTTGTAGTCAATGGAGTATATTCGAAGCTTGGGCTTGTCACCAGTGGGGTACCTCAGGGATCTGTACTTGGACCAATTCTCTTTAATATTTTTATTAGTGATATTGCAGAAGGTCTTGATGGTAAGGTGTGTCTTTTTGCGGATGATACTAAGATATGTAACAGGGTTGATGTTCCAGGAGGGATAAGCCAAATGGAAAAGGATTTAGGTAAACTAGAAAAATGGTCAGAGTTGTGGCAACTGACATTTAATGTGGATAAGTGCAAGATAATGCATCTTGGACGTAAAAACCCAAGGGCAGAGTACAGAATATTTGATAGAGTCCTAACCTCAACATCTGAGGAAAGGGATTTAGGGGTGATTATTTCTGATGACTTAAAGGTAGGCAGACAATGTAATAGAGCAGCAGGAAATGCTAGCAGAATGCTTGGTTGTATAGGGAGAGGTATTAGCAGTAGAAAGAGGGAAGTGCTCATGCCATTGTACAGAACACTGGTGAGACCTCACTTGGAGTACTGTACACAGTACTGGAGACCCTATCTTCAGAAGGATATTGATACCTTAGAGAGAGTTCAAAGAAGGGCTACTAAACTGGTTCATGGATTGCAGGATAAAACTTACCAGGAAAGGTTAAAGGATCTTAACATGTATAGCATGGAGGAAAGACGAGACAGGGGGGATATGATAGAAACATTTAAATACATAAAGGGAATCAACACAGTAAAGGAGGAGACTATATTTAAAAGAAGAAAAACTACCACAACAAGAGGACATAGTCTTAAATTAGAGGGACAAAGGTTTAAAAATAATATCAGGAAGTATTACTTTACTGAGAGGGTAGTGGATGCATGGAATAGCCTTCCAGCTGAAGTGGTAGAGGTTAACACAGTAAAGGAGTTTAAGCATGCGTGGGATAGGCATAAGGCTATCCTAACTATAAGATAAGGCCAGGGACTAATGAAAGTATTTAGAAAACTGGGCAGACTAGATGGGCCGAATGGTTCTTATCTGCCGTCACATTCTATGTTTCTATGTTTCTATGTTTCTATTATATTACAGTCCAAAAAGGTTTTTTTTGTTAAATGCAAGCTATTGTGACACCAGATATGAGTGATGGCACTGGGCAAGTGGGCACAGTATACGCTGTGAGCCTGACACACACGCTGGCAGACAACTAACTGCTATTCAATCTATTACAGTCAAAATTGTATTTTTTTTTTTTAAATGTACACTACTGTTACACCAGATATGAGTTGCACTGGTGTGACACTGTGCCCTGGCAGGGCCTGAAACGCACACTCGTGAAGGAAACTGACTGCTATTATATTACAGTCCCAAAAGTTTTTTTTTGTTAAATGCAAGCTATTGTGACACCAGTGAGTGAGTGGTGGCACTGAGCAAGTGGGCACAGTATATGCTGTGAGCCTGACACACAGGTTGGCAGGCAGGCAACTGCAATGACATTACACAGAAAAAAAGCAGACTGACGTTCTAGCCCTAAAAATGGCTTTTTGGGGTGCTGTCCTTACAGCAGAGATCAGATGAGTCCTTCAGGACTGTAGTGGACACTGAATACACTAGCCTAGCTATCAATTTCTGTATCAAATCAGCAGCAGCTACACTAAGAATGCAGCTTCACAATGAATGTAAAATTGATGCTGTCCAAGAGATGGGAGGGTCTGGGAGGGAGGGTATGCTGCTGATTGGCTGGAATGTGTCTGCTGACTGTTAGGTACAGGGTCAAAGTTTACTGAATGATGACGAATAGGGGGCGGACCGAACAGCGCATGTGTTCGCCATTCGTGGCGAACACGAACAAGCGATGTTCGCCGGGAACTATTTGCCAGCGAACAGTTCGGGACATCACTAATAATCAGTAGAATCTGTTACAACCCTTGGGTCACAGGTTCAAATCCTGGCAGTGTTGACTCAATAGTAACAACCCCTTGATGTTGGGCTAAGGTTACATACTTGAAAACCAGAGTTTGGGTTAAGGTAACATACTTGAAAACCAGAGTAATCTGAATGTGCCTTTCCTGGTTAAATACTTTATTATAATTATTCTGTCTAATAGATAAAAAAAATGCTAGTCATCTGGCAGTAAATCTTATTTAAACTAACACTGAAGAAAATGTTGAAGTATTTTTTTTCAGTCACATTGGAGCTTCCTCTTGTTATTTCTTAAAGTTACACATTGGGTTGGATTGAATCAATGAGCCTCCTATTTATCTTCTGTTCAAGCACATGGGTTTCCTCTATGAATATGCAATGGGTGACTTTACTTGGCAGAGCTGATAGATTTAAAGCACATATTATACAGAAATAGGAGAAGAGTTGTGAGTCATTTAATCCTTGGGGATTCTTTTATTGCTCTGACTGCTATGTTTTTTTGTTATTTTAATATGTATGGATTCAGTAGAGGTGACTAATTTATTAACGTAACCGTTAATCTATATATTTAGTTTTATTCTAGTCACACCTTTCATGGACAACATTTTAGTTTTGCATTGTGCAGAAACGAGCAGGCAACGGAAACAGCAAACATCTTAGTGATGCTATCTGTATTAACTGTGCTGAAGGAAAGGTCAGGAGCTCTATCACACATTTCAAGTTTTAAACTGTTTCACAATTTTCACTAGTTATGTATCAATTTTTAGGCAGAAAATGCAGTTTTATGACAGGTGACCTTATCCCCATCAACAAAAGATCTGCTCTTGAACTGTACATCAAAAAAAAAATATGCTCTTTATAATTCCTCCATATTCCTGTGAATAGCGAATAGTATTCATTAAATGTCAGTTGCTGAGTTTCTTTTAGAAGATGCTCAGAACTGCAAAGGAGCTGCCAAGAACGATGCAATAGGAAGCTTTTCTTCTAAATACACTATTGACTGTTCTGGAAGAATTGTTTGATGTGTTTTCAGTAATCCAGGCCTTGGAGGTGTTGTTCGATACCTAAGATGGCTAAGATGTGTATCCTACCATACGTGTCTGAGTCACTACTGTCCAGCCAATATTTATAGTAACTTAATACATGTTATATATAACAACAAGTGAAAGTCATTGTTAGAACTTATAATGGATGCTTTTCCAAATAATTGGCACGTCCTAGGATCATAGAGTAGTGAACTAAATGAGTCCTTCCACTTCTACGGAATAGTTAGAACATACAAGAACATCTTTGTCTTTGATCTTTTGACATCTTAAAGACATACAGGAACATATTTGTCTACACACAAACTATGTTATTTAACAGAAGAAAAATGAGTGCCTGTTGGTTTAAACCATTTTTTTTCTCATGGACTAAATTACTATGCTAATGCTTATATGTATGATAAAAGAGCATTGCATTAAAGGAATGCCCTGTTTCATACCTGAAAAACATTAGCTATATGAAGAAAATATTCCCTGCAATTGATATAATCTGAGTTACATAATTACATAGCTGAAAAGAGACTTGCGTCCATCAAGTTCAGCCTTCCTCACATTTGTTTTTTGCTGTTGATCCAAAAGAAGGCAAAAAATCCCAGTTTGAAGCACAACTTTGCAACAAGCTAGGAAAAAAAAAACCCTTCTTGACCCCAGAATGGCAGTCATATTTATCCTTGGATCAAGCAATTACTACCCTACATTGAAAGAGTATATCCTTGAATATTCTGTTTTTGCAAGTATGTATCTAGTAGCTGTTTGAACATCTGTATGGACTCTGATAAAACCACTTCTTCATGCAGAGAATTCCACATCCTGATTGTTCTTACAGTAAAAAAAAACCTTTCCTTTGCCTTAGACGAAATCTTCTTTCTTCCAGTCTAAATGCATGACCTTGTGTCCTATGTAAAGTCCGGTTTGTGAATAGATTTCCACACAATGGTTTGTATTGGCCCTGACTATATTTGTATAATGTTATCATATCCCCTCTCAGGCAACGTTTTTCTAAACTAAATAGGTTTAAATTTGTTAACCTTTCTTTATAGTTGATATGTTCCATTCCTTTTATTAATTTTGTAGCCCGCCTCTGCACTTTTTCTAGTGCCATATATAGCATAAAATAATGAAATCAAATAATCAAATCGCAAGATTAGTCTGATTGTAATATTTCTTGGATGTTAGATGAAATGTGAATACTGATCTGTGATCTGCAAGAAGGGAAAGATTGATCAGTGAAAAAATGGTGTAGTTCCTCTTAAAAATGGAGATGCACAGGTCTATAATATTGCCCTATAACTTTAGAAAATCTGAGTAAAGGTATTATTGGAGCAAGACAGGACCAGTTCCTGGACAGTATTGCTACACAGATGATATTATCTCATCTTTCTGTTTCCTAGTTGATCTCTCTTCATAAACTCAGTTTACATGAACAACAATTTACAAGAACAAAAGAAATGAGTTGACAATCAAGCTATATGATCTCTACAAACAGAGCATGTTTGAGAAATTTGCCAACTGGGGCATTGATGTAATACTGTCGGATATACTTTTCAAAGATTTTATATTTTTGGCAAAAACATTTTTTTCCAAATATTAAAATATAGAAAATATCTCATACATAAAAATTAAAATGTTCAAATATTAAAAAAATATATTAAATAATTTAAAAGTGTATCCAAAAATATTAAATCATTTGAAAAGCTTATACAAACAAATGAAATTGAGGTCCATGTGCATCAATAAGTATTAAACTTCCTTCACAAAAGTGTTCATTGGTTTCTATGTGTTACCTTTTTTTCATTAGCTTGTTTGTTACATTTTTTGTGGCATTATAAATGTATAGATAGTTTTAAAATGTATGTGTGTGTGTGTATTCAGAGGGATATATATATATATATATATATATATATATATATATTTATGTGCACATAAATCCCTCTGCATACACACACACACACACATATTACTACAGCTTTTTAAACTACCTATACATGTAATTTTATAATTTATACACTAAAAATGTCTGAGGATGCCTTAAATTTTATCACATGACAGGAGGCTTCGTATTTTGCATAACTTTCTTTACTTTATGCCTCCAGCAGCACAAGTCAATCAGAAAACTTTAAACCAATCAGCAACAGGCATCACATCCATATATAAAGCCCTGACAGTCACATGATTTCCTCTTTCTTTGCTGCTTCCAGCCAAGGCACAGGTCAGAGTATTAAGCTCTCAACTGTTTTTCTATATATAATGCAAATTGATCTTGTGGTCCCTTTAACTTGTTTTGGTATTGTACCCTTTTCATCTGCCTCCTCTATTTCCCCTGCTAAATCCATCCTTCTCCCTGGACTGTTAGGTGGGTTTTTTCCCACTGTGTTTCCCCTGCTGGGATCTGTTACTGTCTGCTTGCTTGCCTGTTTGTCCCTCGCGATTCGCGGCATTTTACCGCGATCGCGCGGGACCACCAGGCTCCTCTAAGGGTCCCAGGGTACCGAGGGGTGGGTAGGGGGGCGCGAGGGGGTGCAGACCGAGTCCGTCGGACCGCAATTGCGGGCTGCGGTCGCGGACTGCGCGGCAAATTTCCACGCGAATGGCGGCCATCTTGGATCTCGCAATACCGCGAGATCCTCGCAGGCCATCTTAGTTTAGCCAGTTCGTGATTCCCACGAACTGGCACAGATTTTCTGCTTCTATTAACGTTTTTATGTGCCATTAAAGTATTACAGTATGTGTGCCATCATAGGTACACCACTTGATTGAAAGAGCAAAAAATTATGATTGCTTTACACTGAAGCTGACAAAATATTCTGTCATGTACACTGAGAAGTTTTGTTGTTTATCCTATTATTTGAATTCTTCATGCTCACATTATATAATGTGTAACTAAACACACTCCTCACTGCAGGTAATCCCTGCAACTCAGTGCTAAAGGGCCAATACAGATAACTTACCAGTAGGATGGTATTACACCACACCAGGAACAACTCCCATCAGGCTCAGCACTCTTCTCACTGCAGTTAACCCCTGCAACTCTGTGCTCAAGGGCCACTACAGATAACTTACCAGTAGGAGGGTATAACACCAAACCAGGAACAACTCCCATCAGGCTAAGCACTCTTCTCACTGCAGTTAACCCCTGCAACTCTGTGCTAAAGGGCCACTGCAGATAACTTACCGTGAGGATGGTATTGCACCAAACCAGGAACAACTCACATCAGGCTAAGCACACTCCTCACTGCAGTTAACTCCTACAGCCCTGTGCTAAAGGACCACTGCAGGTAACTCACCGTTGGGATTGTATTACACCAAACCAGGAACAACTCCCATCAGGCTCAGGCTGCACTGCCCAATTAGATGAACACTCAGAAGGCAATGATGATTGTTACAAAGCACTGAAGAACTACCCAGAAATCACTACAAACAAACAATCAACAACAACAAGTTGTTGTACAATGGTGACCACCACGCCCAATCAAGGGCTTATAACGAAGTACGCACAATCCACAATGGCAAACTTTCCACAAAATTCCATCCACAAGGGTGACTCCTTACAAAAGCGTACTGAGGTCTTCGATACCTCACATTACCGGGCTTACGTCCCGACCATTACCGGGCTTACGTCCAGACCATTACCGGGCTTACGTCCCGACCATTACCGGGCTTACATCCCGACCATTACCGGGCTTACATCCCGACCATTACCGGGCTCCGTCCCGACCATTACCGGGCTCCGTCCCGACCATTACCAGGCTTCGTCCCGACCATTACCGGGCTCCGTCCCAACATTAAAGACTGTTCACCCCGGTCGATAAGAGGGTGACCCCTCTTCAGACCACTAGTCAACTCCTAGTGGTACTGATTACTTGGTACCTGGGTGCCCCCCAGTTGTACGTGGAAGCCACTGTGTAGACACATACGCACTGACGTATACTCTGTCTCCCCACAGACGGGAAAAAGTCATACTACCATTGTGTCAGACACTCCACAAGACCCTCATCAGGGGATGAGGAACCATTATCTCCATCGTCCTTAGAAATCATAGACGAACGGAGGGCAGAGGACTCTCCCTCGGAGGAGGAGGTCTGGCAAGACATACCTCAGGAAGTCAGAGAACCCAACCAAGACCCGGAAGGGCTAAGGACATATAGATATTGGGGTCTAATCCCCACGCCCTAGCACGGGCTGATAACCACGGAGTACGATCTGTTACTGTATGCCAGATCGGAACACAATGGATACATGTATGTCGACAGCACCAAGAAAGGTGAGCTCATGCTGCCAAAGCTCCACAGTACTATACCCAATAAGGGTGACCCCTTGGATAATTTGGAGACTACCGTACCTCCCCATACGGGCTTACGTCCAGACATTCCTGACCGTTCAGCCCGGTCTTATTGAGGGCTACCCCCTCCTCAGACCACTCCAGGAAATCTCTAAGCGGTACTGATGGAAACAGTTCCCGGAGAACCCCAGCGGTATGTGGAGACCCACTAATGGCAATAAGTGTATTACCGTACCTGACACCTGTCTCGGTACCCCACAGACCGGAAGAGGGTCCCAACATGACCCCAGGATAGTCTTACCCGGTGCTAGTGGCATAGGTACGAAGGGGTGACCACCGCGCCCTTGTCCAGGGTTTCTACCTTCAGAATATGCTCTGGCATTGCATGCACAGACCAGGGCACACTACATGCATGCGTTCCGACACCTCTATGCCCCAATTGGAGGACCTGTATGCCCTTCCCTTAACCGAGAAGGAGAACTCACTATACCGCCAAACTCCACAACTTTAGGACATATAAGGATGAACCATTAGATTATACATAGGGAGACTTTCACGTCTCCCATACCAGGGTACGTCCCGGTCCTACGGAGGGTGTCCTCATTCTCAGACCACTACCCAGATCCTGCGAAAGTGGTACCGATTAATCGAAATGCTGGGGGACCCCGGTTATACACAGAGACACACTGAGGGGCAATAAGCGTACTGTTGTACAATCCTGACTCCACAGACCGAAAAGGGTGTGAACCTACAGGTCAGATTTCCCTTAATTCACCGACCAAATTTCCAGGTGAAGATAAAGCCGCCAGGGCAGCTCCGGGGGAAGAAGCCCTCTCCAAGAGGCTGGCTAACAAGTCGGACACCTTACCACCTAAACACCATGGGAAGGGCCCAACGCAACTTCCCCAAAGGGGAAAGAGAACACCCCGGAACCGTCTCTAAGAACGTCCTGCACATTGAACATCTCAGACCCCTTCATCAGGGTACGAGGACTCCATTCTTCCCCTTCTCTGGAGATCATAAGAGAACGGAGAGTCTCCATCGGAAGAGGAAAAGTCAGAACCCATCTGGCAAGAAAAGTTTCTTTTGGCACACTAGAAAACCTTGGTTGACTCGCGTACCACCAGACACCCAGGATCATCCGAAAAGGGCTTTTGCCGAAGCACCGGGCACACCTTGCAAACCTCCGGCTTCGGGGAAAAGAAGGACGAAACAAGCTCAGGATGGAATACCCATGTCATCTAGGAACGAACAAGATAATCCTCAACAGTGAGCTCGGTGTCACTACAGGGATATCCATGCCCCGATCAGACCGAGGTCCACGTAAAGTAGTAAAGAAGAAGACAGGAGACTCTCACCGTCATCAACATAGGCCAACCCAATGGTTTTGGGGATGTACCGACATTTCAAGAAGGAAGGTATACATCTATTAGGAGACCTACTCCTCGAAAAGGTTTTTTGCAAGGTTAGATTTGAAAGGACACTTACCTACTGGCTCACATAGTCCCTCAAGAAGTTTTGGAAGCTGGTCAGGACGCACTGAAGAACAAAGGGTATCCGCCATAACACTTGCTGACCCTTGGCAAGCCCAATTCCTAACTGCGTAGACAAACGAGATTTATTGTCACAGTTCCGGGAATTGTTGGGATTCATAGTGATCAGAGCGGAGTCGGTTTGATTCCAGTTCCGAGTAACTACATATCTCTACTTTGGAATAGATGCCACATTGGACGGATTGCACCTTTCCCCACATCAGCGATAACGACTTTCGTAAGGAAATTCGACGGATATGACGCAAAGGCTCCATAGTACTTTGACTACTTCCCAGGACCACTTCACTGACGGGCCAGACATCGGCTGAAAGCTCACTGCATGAGATCCGGGCACACCTACGAAATTGGGATCAGAACGGCAAGGACTTCGATAGTACTCGTTACAGAGGTAAAGGAGCTAAGCGGGACTTCTAGAATGATTGTCTTTAATTGGGATCATCCTCTGCTTCTTCAGTTTTAACTTGCCTTCGGGCAGATCAAAGGGAGAACATCATCGATTGTTAACGCAGGAGCGGCTAGAGTTGGTGGATTGGTGTCTTCCAAGGGAGACGGGTATGTCAAGGGACTATCGCAACCAACTAGAGTCACGGGACTCATGGACAACAGGTATTCCCCGAAATGATTTATCCACATGGAACACTTGGAAGTCATGGGGGTATGGAAAGGGACTACGATCCTTTTATTACCCCTATCTACCTCGATATTGAATCTTGCCCATAATTTTTCACGACGGGCCGATCGGAACGATTCGACCGCTCCATTAACGGGATACGTTCCGTTATTTCGACAGCGCATAGTACGATTCACGACACTCCGGTCGATCAAGAACCTTTGATAGACCGTTTTTTCCGCGGGGTAGCATACGGTCCAAAACCATGAGTTAAAGTATCACTGTTGTGAGACTTTGATTGGGTTTGTTTCGGAACTAGTCAGATAACACGAACCTATCCCGCCGTCAGTCATAATCACATTATGTTGGATTTTCGTTGGATATCAGATCTTCTGGAGTTCGACGTATATGGTTTTTCGGTATCACCTGAAGGAAGGACCTCTACGGTTCTCGTAGAACTAAATCTTTTTCGCGTCCGTGTTTTACCCTGTTCCCGGCGTTTTTTTCCCAGTCTTTGTGCAGTTATAGCGGTGTTTGGTTAAATGGAGATCCCGACAACACTTAGATTGACACATTAAGACATCGGTGGGGTTTATAACAACCATACAAGCCAGTTACCATGAACACTCCGTCTAGATGGGTTCACTGGTTGTCATCGTTAACGGGGGAGGAGATGTGCTTTAGGTACTCATTCGGTACGAGGCACGGCTGCTTCTCAGGCCTTCACGAGGGGCCTCTATATTTTTTACAGGCGGCGAGTTGGACACGGCGAGACAACTTCCGTATATTTATTTCGTCAACCGCGCACGCATCCTTTCGATCATACCACCAGCTTTAAAAATGCAAAATACGAAGCCTCCTGTCATGTGATAAAATTGTAGATTATGCTAACGTAGTGTACCTATAATCTTAATTTTAATAATGACAGGAGGCAGGTATTTTCCCTCCCTGTTTCCTTCCCTATACTCTGGGAAATTCTAATTTTTCTGGTTATCATTTTCAGTCTAATTATAAGATTTTGGGATATTTCAGTATATTTATGGGATGCTTATATAGTTGACGGATGTTACAGCCGTGGCGATTATTATAGTAAACCATGGTTGTTTAATGTTACAATTTTTTAACGTAATATAAATATAGATGCATATAGTACTGTTTTTTTAATGTGGACATCAGTTGGGTTCCACCACCTTTCACGTATTTCTGTTATTTTCAGAGTAACCATCATAAAGATAAAGATCAAGATAAAGCTGGAAGGTTTTTTCAAGTCATGTTCCAAATTATGTGCTACACGTTACTCAGGACTGTTATTTGGATTCCCTGACGTTATAATGGACTGTTTTTGCATCAAAGAAAGAGGAAATCATGTGACTGTCAGGGCTTTATATATGGATGTGATGCCTGTTACTGATTGGTTTAAAGTTTTCTGATTGACTTGTGCTGCTGGAGGCATAAAGTAAAGAAAGTTATGCAAAATACTCGCCTCCTGTCATTATTAAAATTAAGATTATAGGTACACTACGTTAGCATAATCTACAATTATAGGTTGCATTTTCCCAGACATAAAGTCTAGGTATCTTCCAGTAATCATTCACATTTCCATGGAGGCATTTGGTAGGTTATTGTGTTCTATTAGATCTTTTATGCAAAACACTGTTTCAATTAGTGTATTTTTGGAGAATATGCTAATAGTTTCAAAACACACAGATATGGGTTAAATAACAGTGTGGTAGAAGAGATAGGCATTTGATGCAGGAAGAGTAATTGAAATAACTTAATCAGAAACCATGGCTGTTGACAGTCAGTCAGTAAGAGAAGCAATGTACACATGTAAATGTTGTAGTTGTATTTGTGTGTCAGTTAGTTAGTTATGAGTTGTTTATATTGTTATTAAGACTATGTATTTTGTACCTTATACAGTGGTCATATTACAGTGAAGTATGTGATATTATATTGCTGCTTTTTTGTATAGGCATGCATCTGTGTGTGTTCAAAAACTCAACATGGCTGCAATGAGATAATGATATGGTATAGCCAGTGTCACGGTAATGTGGGAACATATACAATATACTCAAGGCTATATATAGTAATTCCTTTCACAAGTAAAATGCCGGATGCAGGATCCTCGATCCTCATGAAAGTCAGTTGAAATGGATAAATGAGAACTTAAGGTTTTATAAACGTAGGTACTTTTATTTTTAAGGTATCCTGATACATGAAATAATGTTTTTTAAAAGAAAATTATCATTTGTTAAATGATAAGAAAGCCACATAGAAGCTTCAATTAATGAAAAAAAATTGTGCTTATTTAAATAGGTCAAATGAAGCCATAGGAGCAAACACGTGTAACAATAAGTTTGATGCATTTTGTGCCCATTTAAATCACTTTAATAATGTGCTCTTTATGGGGTTGATAAGCAAGTGATTTTTTTTCTCGATGATTCTTGGTTGAGGAGTGCTGGAAACCCTTCACTGCCAGGACAGAAACACAACATGCAAAAACTATTAGCACCTTGTAGCGGAGTATCAGTATAATCCACGGTATCTCCGCTGGTAGTCAGGATAAAGCAGGTAAAATACAGGCAGTGTATTAATAATCCCTCTTCCCCAAGGACTAGACGACACATAGTCTGGGATTCAACTGTCAACTGTTAATTGTCAACTGTCTTTTTATTCCACGGTCACAGTATTTATGCAAGACCCCATGCAAGGGGTTTCCTGAATGACATTGCAGGGGTTTTACTACAGAGGACTGTGTGGGGAACTTAGCCTGACAGGAGAGATAATTGTGCAAGAATGTACTGTTAATCACTATTAGCACCTATCCCCATACTGAATTTCATTCCACCTTAAAATGGAGCATCCATAGTAAAGTATTTATTGTAATGTGTTAATGGTGGATTAAACCAATCCTTGTCTTTTTATATTTGATTGTATTAAGTGTAGTGCATATTATTTTCTAATGTTTGCATAACAAACACATTGTCATAACACTATTATTACCTTTGTAACAACAAAGCTTTCTGGTGCATTTTCTTTGCTCAAACTCTCTGCAAACTGGTTGAATGCACTTCTTACCAACCCATTCACTGAAACACTGATGTGATTACCCTCCTGACATTATATCTACCTTACTGAGCAGAAAAAAAAAAGACTTGAGAGCTTACCAGAGCAACATATAGAAGTTGACTTTTTTGGCGACTGTTGTTAAAGCAGGCAATGCTTTTTACCAGCAGCACTTCTTTGTTCAAATAGAAAAGAAAACATGCCCTCTGTCTTCTAAAGTGCTTTGAAAATAACAACTCAAAGAGGATCTAGTAGGTCTGAAATCAGAACAGCCATTTCTACTGTGACTTTATATGCAGTTTTTATTCTTTTACTTCCCTTAGTTTTCAGAAAACATTTAATTTATTTGCTATTCATTTAATTTATTTTAAAACTAACTCTTTCAATCAAAAAACGTACTGCATATTTCACAGCATTGTTGATTTGTACTATTAAATTTACATATTATGTTTACCTGCTACAATCTTAAGTTGGCATTGGGTCACATAAAATAACTTTATTTCGTGTATTTCTTCATTTGCAAGCCATAATATGACAAGGTCTATGTTAGCAGTCCTGCGTGCCTTTGCTATGTCTTCTTAGAATGCTTTACATAATCATTCATATGTCATTATATTCGAATAATAAATACCAAATCCCCACCACTGCAGGCATAGAAGTTTTACTTCTGGCACAGGAGTGACTCAACTATGAGCATGATAAGACAGGGGAAGAGTAGAATGTGGAAAGTAAATTCTCCAAACCAGTATTTTCTCCGGCAACTAGTGTGCGCTCGCCTCATGCATTTTGTCTACAATCTTGTTCTCTTTCCTTCTACTGTAGCAGAGCATTACTGCATGTATCTAGCAACAACAACAATATATGCCAACCAAAAGGTTTTGTTACCAAGTTGTTTTAGTGCTAATGGAGGCTAGGTGGCTAGTGTCTAGAAAATCCTTAACACGTTGCCACTTTTGGTGGTCACAAAGACAGAAGGAGGTATGCGTTATTTCAATTGTTTATCCTGTGTAAATGGCAACCAATACTGCTCTACAATTGCTTGTAGAGGAAGGAAGCGCCCTACAGTGCTTCTCGATTATATATATATAATAGAGATCAAAAAATTTAGAAATGTAACATGGAAGGATAAGAAAGGAGTATGTTTTAAGATCACCTTTTCTCATTGAGCTAGGACAGATAACTCTCTCTACTCTTTACTTACATTACTAAGAGGGTATCTGTCCCTGATTTCACATCTACATATATTAAACTTACAACTTCTCTTTTTGTTTTTAGCAGATGTATGATGATCTCAGGACAGTGTTACATTGTAGATCTGTGTTCTACCTTATTGTAACATGTAGGATTGCAAGAGGGAAATTCAACAGCTATGCAAGTTATTGTAAAGCTTTGCATATTTAATAGTAATATAGTTGGCACTATATAAATACCAATAATATTAATAATAATAATGATAATAATAATTATTATTATTATAATTATAATAATAGTGCATGTGTAGTGCATGCAGTTACTCTTGGCCTCAGCTAGCTGCCAGGATGTCTGATTAGGATTAGGAAATGTACCTAGCAAGCCATTGTAAGAAGCATAGCTAGCAGGTGGGACTTAGTCAACAGTGTCACATCCTGCCTGTTGTAAGCTTAAATTAAGCTGGTCAAGGAGATCCATGGTGTTCCGAGAGCTGGTTCTGACCATTTTTCCGCTGTTAATCCTGTACCTGCATACTCCGCCCTGTATTATGCAAATAAGTGTGTCATGCCTGTAAATGTAGAAAAAGCTGTGTGCACAATAAACCAGTTAATTTGGAGTTGGCCTTTACATCAAGAAGAAGCTTCTTTGTCTCTTTCTGTGTTGTAACTATAGTGTGATCATTCATAAGAGAATCACAAACAGTTTTTAGTTAGATAGAATATCATGTGTCACCAGGAGAAACTCTGCAGCGTATCTTGCTTTGCCTGAAGGTTTTTGTGGACCTTCATGAGACAAAAGAAGATGGCAAATTTAGGAGATTTTTGCATCACAAACAGATTTTTGCAACATATTCATATTTAAATATGAGCTTCTGATATCTAGCTTGATCTAAAATCCCCTTTACCTTAAAAATATCTGAGTTGGGTCAGAGGGTAGAATCCTATATGTGATCTGTCATCCTGTTGTGATTCTGGTGATTCCTCAGTACAACATTGCTACCCTTCTCTGATGGTTTTGTAACAGTGTTGTGATTTGTCTTTTCAGAGCTGTCCATTCAAAGTCAAAACACTAATATTAAAATAGCTAAGAAGATGGGAAGTAAATCTACTTTGTATGAGTTATAGGTATACATAGGCCATCTGAATTGTTCTAGAACTCTAAAAGGTCAACCTAATAAGCAGACAATTCAGAATTTTCATTGGATTCCATGATGTCAATCAGAATAAGCAGGTATTTATATTATTTGCTGGAAAAACCCATTGCCTTAGCAGTTTTTTGGGGGGTTATGGAGTGCTAAGTTTAAAGATAATAAATTCATATCATTCGTCCATGTCTACTTGTGTCTCTTCATGTCCCTGGCCTAAAATAGAGATGCACTGTTTTCTAAATGCTCTTCGAAGTTGTAACATGGGCCTCGATTTGTGTTTATTATTGGATAAGCTCTTCAAATGATTTACTATTTTTGGCTACACTTTGCCACTTGTTCTAATTCTTGTTTTAAAAAAATATAGAGCCAATGTATCTACTTATTTGCTTAGAAATACCTAAATATTAAGTTAAAAGTTGTTCAAAGGACTGTGTTAGGATATAACAAAACATATCAGCAGCTGGGGAATATTACAGCATTCTCAGATATGTAGTTCCCCCAAGTAGCACAAAGGTTAGTAAGAATAATTAATATAATCCTTCCTCACAGCAGAAGGGATGAGAAAAGGAAATGGGAAATAAGTATAAATAGTACTGTCCACTCTATGTCACACAATCTTTTTCCTGTCCTCCATAACATTCATGCTTTAGTAGGCCAGGGGTCTTACATAGACTTTCTCCTTGAGGACATTACAGTTGTACGCCTGATTAATAATACTTAACAAGGGACGTCCTCTTTTCCCTAGCATCTAACACCAATGCAACAATTGCTTTTCAATTTAAACTTTATTTCTGAACCATGACAATTGGCACACAGTGAAATGCCAAAAAGGCATTGTGGCATTCATAAAACTGTGAAACAAACATTTAAATAGAAAGAGAACAAAGTAGACAAAGAAGAGTAGGGTAAGAAAATAAAGATATTAACAGATAATACAGTAAAAATCAGAGATTCCAAAGGTAGGGAGAAAAAGGTAAGGTAAGGAAAGGAAAAGAAAAATGAGAGGAAGAAAAAACAAATAAAATAAAGAAGAAACTAAGAAACGATTGCTAAGCATAGTTCTCCATCTTCTGGGAATACCTCCATCCATAGTTTATAAATAAATAGAGTAGAAAAACCTAGAAGTGAAGCTGTCAAATTTTCCATAGTAATGCCGCTTTTATGTGATATTTTCAAAAGAGTGTTTTTTCCTGTTTTTGGCTATGAAAAGTCTGCTAAGTGTCTGTTAAAGATGCAAACCCATAAAAACTGTTCATCAGCAGATGCATTTGATATAGTCTGTTAAGTAGAGTACCTCAAAGACTAGGTGACAAAAGCTTAAAGGACCACTCTAGTGCCAGGAAAGCATACTCGTTTTCCTGGCACTAGAGTGCCCTGAGGGTGCCCCCACCCTCAGGGACCCCCTCCCGCCTGGCTCTGGAAAGGGGAAAGGGGTTAAATCTTACCTTTTTCCAGCGCTGGGCGGAGAGATCTCCTCCTGCTCTCCTCCTCCGATCCTCCTCTTCTCCTCCCCGTCGGCTGAATGCGCACGTGCGGCAAGAGCTGCGCGCGCATTCAGCCGGTCACATAGGAATGCATTCATAATGCTTTCCTATGGACGCTGGCGTGCTCTCACTGTGAAAATCACAGTGAGAAGCACGCAAGCGCCTCTAGCGGCTGTCAATGAGACAGCCACTAGAGGACATAGGGGGAAGGCTTAACCCATTCATAAACATAGCAGTTTCTCTGAAACTGCTATGTTTATGAAAAAATGGGTTAACCCTAGAAGGACCTGGCACCCAGACCACCTAATTAAGCTGAAGTGGTCTGGGTGCCTAGAGTGGTCCTTTAACAATGGCTTGCTGCCTGTTTAAAAACTGTTTACATAATGATTGCATTAGTAGACTTGTCTATTACCATGGTAAATAGGTGTGTTCAGCCCTATATCTTTGAAAACACAATTAGAAATGTAAAGGGTGGATACGTTTTTATTTAGAGGGTAACAGATACCAACATGCTAGTGCTTTAAAGGTTTTTTTTCCTAAAGGATGCACATATGGACACATATGCAGTATAGTGGGGTAAAATCACATTCTAGAAAGAAAATTGGGTGAACTGCTTTTAGTGGGGGTATGACAAACTCTTGTGCTGAGATAATAACAATTAACACATGGGTTGAGTAAGGAACCCTCTACTTAATGGTTTGGTGGAATTAAGCATGGCTTGAATTTTGCAGAGTGTGATAACAATTGTTTCTTTTTTATAGTTTGGAGTAGGCCTCTGGACTGAAATGACAGGAACTAATAAGGTGTTCACTGTGAAATCCATCTTCACCATTTTGGCTGAATGGTCACATTTACTTTTGGCCATCCCTTCATTTGTGCTTGTTTAAATGTGCAGTCTGTTTTATTTTTAACATTTTTTTTTATTTTCTCTCTTGTTTTAGTGGCACAAAGATGTAAGCTTAAAGCAATGCCTCAAAAGCTAGATAAATATTACCTTTTACAATTTTTTTTTTATTTTTAATTAGGTTTGGTTGCCACCTCTCAAAAATACTTGCTAGTGGTAGGTGTTAGATAAGGTTAATGTTTTTATGGGACAGTTGGTATCAAACCTTTAAGCAGAAATACATTTATCAAATATCAAAATTAATTTCCACTCTATATCTTCTCAAATTATTAAAATTATGGTAATTATTGAAAAAAAATACTGTCAGTCAGCAGAAGATAAATTGACATAATTTAATATTTTTATGCGTGCATATTTACATACACATTTTTGTGAATATAAAGTCATGATAAGCTGTTAATGCTTTTTGAAAGTGACATTTTGTTAATGACTGGATGCATCATAGTTATTTCCATATTTTATAACATGTAAGTAGGATATAATTTCAAGCACAGAAAGTAATTGCATCAAAATAAACAGGCTCCTGTTTTTTATAATGCAGTTTTGCTCTTTCAAAAGTCAAAACTGACTATGATTGAAAATAGGAAATGTTGTTCTAGCATCAGCATAACCTTCTTACACATTGCTCAGTTTACTATCCAGAAAAACACAACTGCTGTATTTTTATTCTTATATGACTGTACAATGCATTCTTAACGTAGACTCCCACTGTAATTTAGGGCTTTTTCTAATATATATATATATATATATATATATATATATATATATATGTATATATATATACATATATATAGTTAATACAATGTTAAACAAAAATCTGCACATCAATCAAGCCATAAGACTTGCTTTTCCCACAGAAAACACAACTCTGCAGTGATAATGCTACTGCAAAGGATTCTGGGTGGGCATATGCAAATTAGTTTAATAAAGAATCACATTTTTGCCTCATTCCCTTTTAAACATGGATTCCTTTGAGTCTGTGTTTGCTGTATACAACAGATTTGAAACACAACTTAGGAAAAGATGCAAAGCCAGTAAAGGTGAAATAACCTATTTGGATTTTGCTTCCCAAGCACTACCAAACCTCAATAAGCAAACCAGTAACCAACCTCATGCTGATGATTTGCATTAAAAACAAAACAGCTGTCTATGAGTGGTTTACTCACATGGCGTTTTAACGTCTAAACAATGAATGCAAATACAAAAAGAGAAGTCCTGCGCTTAAGCAGCAAGGACTACAACACACATCAGCCCCAATATATAGTAAAAACCAAAGAAAAGAAAATGTTACTTGCGCTTTTTCCTTAATCCCTATGTATATTTAGACAAATGGAGGTCATTTAGTTGCTCCAATGGCCATTGGAGGGATGCCCGCCTGCCAACGTCAAGGCAGACCCCCCCTAAGCGGGTCCTAACACTGACCCTTCAGCCTGCTTCTGGCAGGCGCGCATCCCTCCAATGGCCATTGGAGCAACTAAATGACCTCCATTTGTCTAAATATACATAGGGATTAAGGAAAAAGCGCAAGTAACATTTTCTTTTCTTTGGTTTTTACTATATATTGGGGCTGATGTGTGTTGTAGTCCTTGCTGCTTAAGCGCAGGACTTCTCTTTTTGTATTTGTATTTACTTTGTATCACACAGCCTGGTTACAATGCTGCTACCCATCCCATGTGTTCCCTATTAAGGGTTAATAAGTAAAGGGGTGTATATAAAAAATACCCCTTTCTGTCTCATTAGAGATATCTTTGCCAGAAGCTCAAGGAAGCAGGCTGAAGGGTCAGTGTTAGGACCCGCTTAAGGGGGGTCTGCCTTGACATTGGCAGGCGGGCATCCCTCCAATGGCCATTGGAGCAACTAAATGACCTCCATTTGTCTAAATATACATAGGGATTAAGGAAAAAGCGCAAGTAACATTTTCTTTTCTTTGGTTTTTACTAAACAATGAATGCACTGAATTTGGGTAAGAGGTCACTTATTAAAGACGCATTGTATGAAAACAAAAATAAAAACCAGTCAGTTTGCAAAATCTCTAAAAGACAAGCCTGTAATATTTGCAAATGCCCATAACAATACTATATATAGTTTTTTTTTCTTTAATGCATATTTTTTACGGTCTTCTCTTACTTTGATGCCTTTTTATAAGCAAATAATAGAAGTAACTTTTAATTAGCAATTATTATTTTAGCTTATTCAGAGGTTACCATCTCTATACATTTGTAAGGCTATGCAGTGACTGTTTTTTTACCTATACCACATTTTTTTTTTTACAATATAAATTAGGTATGTAGCTCCTACAGAACAAGGGTCTTAAAGGAACACTGTAGGCACTGTCTCAACTTCATCTTAGTGAAGTTATTATAGTGCCTTCGCAGGATATATATGTTTATAAATGTGCTATCTTTCTTTTATGAACAATAAACCTGCGCTGTGTATCTTGTTTATGGTCTATATCAGGGGTAGGCAACCTTCGGCACTCCAGATGTTGTGGACTACATCTCCCATAATGCTCTCACAACCATAATACTGTTCAAGCATCATGGAAGATGTAGTTCAAAACATTTGTAGTGCCAAATGTTGCCTACCCCTGGTCTATATAGATTAAAAGGTAATAAGTTGTATGACGAATTGCAACTCTCTGTGATTTAGTTTTAAAATAATTATTTAAATATAATATTGTGTGGCACAGTAGCTAGTTTGAGAATTATGAGTGACACTGGTCAGAATCAGTTGGGGAGAAATAACGTACAATAATTATTAACTATTAATTTATTAACATAAATAAAGAATATTTTCATGAGCTAATTGAAAATATGCAATTATATCAGGTACAATAATTAAATATTGTAAAGGATTTACAAAAGGAAGAGTAAGGGATGGTTGGGGGAGGGGGGAGAGAGATATAACTCTGATCCAAATATGATAATATGGAGGACCTGAATCTTACGTCTGTTAGTATGACTTCCAATCTAGCCAGCATTGTTTCTAGATTTAATTAGGAGGACAAGTATTAGGAAAGTATTTTCATTATATCTGCACTGGAAGCAGTGATGAAGTGATCTGAAGGTGCGCGACTTGTAGATGGAGTTGCATTTGAGTACGCTACTGTTGCCATATTTGATTCTGAGTAATTTGTGGAGAGGTCTGATTTATATTTCAAATATTTATTGATAAGCTGATTTCTGAATTTTTGAGTGTACATTGAGTGTTTTTTTTCTGTCTATCTTGATTTTGTGTAGCTCAGATTATATTGGATGTTGTTGCACAGCTATGCTGCCATATGCTGTCTAGGTGAGGCCATGTACCTGACTTAATTATTGCTTTAACCTATTCAACAGAAGTTGATGAAACACAATATATTTTCCCAACGCTGTTTAATGGATTATTAGTGTGTATAAAGGGGCTTTTTTATATTTATATGTATCTACTTTACAAAATAAAGTGTAAGACGGCATGAATTGCAGTGGCATATCCGAACAGAACAAGACACTGTTTAAACATTTCAAATGGCTTTTAATTTTAAATTTAATAACTATTCTCTACAATATATCACTGAAAGCAATGACAGCAGCTAGTAAAAAAGAAATGTGTCATTTGGTCAGTGATTGACTAATTTTTAAAGAAAAATCAATGTGTTTCTCTTGATAAATCAACATCCACTTGTTTACTCACATGGGGAGTGACTGATCCCTATTTACTATATTAAACTTTCACTGTATTAGACTGAAAAATATTACAAATAAATAGAACAACGTGACTAAATTAAGGTAAAAATAAACATTGATTTCAACTTAAATGTTTAGCTCCTCTGATCTGTATATACAAATGTAGAACTAAAGCTGCAGTTTTCATTCAGTTGTTCATTCAATATATAATACAAGTAAAAGGATCATAATATACATTTTCATAGGGAATTTATTGGTCAATTGATGTAAACAATTGAAAATATTGACATGATCACACAAACATTTGCCTTTGTAGGCCTTTCACATTTAACAAAAGCAGATCCTAGCAGTGGAGGATTTGTTATAATAATTTTATTTTGTGGGGTTTACTTTCAGAACCTATAAAGCAGGGGTTCTCAACCCAGTCCTCAAGGACCCCCTACCAGTCCAGGATTTAGGAATTACCCTGTTGTGTCTAAAGTGTTTGTGTCCCCCCTCTCCCTAAAAACACATTAGACACAGCAGGGTAATCCCTAAATCCTGGACAGTTGAGGACTGGGATGAGAACCTTTGCAAAAGGCATCATGACCACTTTGTCTTACTGAAGTAGTCTGACTGCAGTGGTTACTTAGTTTTAACTCTACATTGTAACATATTGTCCTTTAGTAGATATGGCAATACTTATACATTGCAGGGTTAAGGACGCCTCTAGTGGCAAGTCAAATTTGGTTATCACAGCTAACATCTATTTCATTGGAGGAGCACAGCATTGTTTACACATGTGCTTTCAGTACCCAATGTGTTTGTGCAGGATTGGACTTTAGAAGTGTCGAAATACCATTGCAGGAAGTTGACGGAGGGGCTGCATTGGCTCGATTGTGACATAAAAAAAAAGATTAATCACCTTTATTTCACTTTTTATTTAGGTTGGGGGTGATGAATCTAATCAAGCAGAGAACACTATGGTGTTAGGAATACAGACTTGTACTCTTAACATTATAGATTTCCTTTAACATACCCCTTTACTAAATTCTCTTGCAAGTCCTTAAAAGGACACTCCAGATCCCTAAACTATTTTAGCCTGTTAAAAAGCTTTATTTGTGAAGTGTGTCCTCTTTTTTACATTTTGCAAAAAAAGTGCAAATTTAATAAAAAAAATATACAGATTTTTTTTAAATTAATCTGGATAAACCTCACAGACTATTACTCAGACAACTGGTCCTGTTACTTCATGGTTTATTTAGCTCTGTGGAGCTGAACTCAAGAGGCAGGCAATTGTTCAGAGCACTTATCTTGCAAAGGCTTCTAATTTGGGAAGTCTGTGATTGGACAGCAAAAAGAAGTACTTAGTAAACAGGGAGCTCATACCATTAAGCTGGGAAGTACAAATTAATTTAAAGGTCAAAGGATAAAACTGAAAGTGTGATAAATAAAAAAGTCCCCACTTACCCCTTAGGGTCTCAGGATGCCATGCAAGGAACTCCAATTCCTTTGAAGTAATGCAAAGAAAAATAGAGAAATAATGCCAGAAAAAGCATGGATTATTCTTCAATTTACATAAACAAATAGGGGAAACTAAAGCCAGATAAAACCACAGGGTCATTGGACATAGGAGTATTCACAGATGCAAACTCCACCCTTCTGTGATTAGACAGTCACAGAAAGTCTGGACTAGGTTAGAAGCAGAGAGCTTGCAAAGGCAACACACAAGAGAACAGCAGCTTTTGGGGTAATTCTGCTAGCACATAATGAAAGTGGAAAATTGGAGTGAGCTTTAAGTGGTCATTCTTGTTATTCTTAGAACAGAAGCTTTATTCTTTCTCTTCTTTATTTATAGCTTGACAAAATGGATAGCCATCAAAATGCCATGATGTGCATCTGAACTTATCTTGAGTCCATCACTCTATATTTAGGAATTTACAGACATACAAAATTGATCACTAAAGTACGAATTATCAAGAATTCAAAGTGGATTTCAAATTTTAGGACAAAATATTGAAATAGAATAAAAACGAGCTCTCACCTATGTTTTCTGTTTGACTAATTTGGCTATTCACTTTGAATTTAAAAAATTCACACGTTAACAAAAAATCCCTGTTTGGGTTTACTTGGACTTTTGAAATGTGGACTCCTATTTCTTGGCTCCTATACAACCATACAGCACAATCATTAATTCACATCATTAATGGATTAATAATAAATCCAGCAAGATGGTTATCCCACACCATTATTAATCCACAACAATGTTTAACAGTTTTGTGGACTGAAACCATATTTTTGTCCAAATATCCAGATGTAGAAAATATGTTGAATGTTAATTCAGACAATGCTCCATTTTTAAATGCCCAGTAATCTAGGGTTTGAGCTTCATAAACCTGTTTATGTGTCTGAATAAATGCATTTTAACATTTTGACATTGTACTTATGTAGCATTGATCCTTTGTAGTTTTTATCTATGCTGTCTGGGATGTTTAACTGTTTCTCTTAAAGCTTGTCCATGTGCTGTAATTGCTGCTATCATACTTATGTTTTTTGTGACCAATGAACCTGCAATTTATTTATTGACAATTGTAAGTATGTTGGATTCCCCATTTCACTTTTAAAACGTATATAAGATAAAGAGTCTGAATGAAGTATGTTGTATTCCCCATTTCACTTTTAAAACATATATAAGATAAAGAGTCTGAGCATTACTTGTATGTGTGTGTCATAATATTGCTTTTATAAACTTTTAAAACAAAAATTACATAAAATATTTATATACTTAATAAATATGTCCTAGAAAAATAAAGCTTTCATATCCTTATCCACGATCCACTAAAATATGCATCCAATAAATGTAAAATCTCTGAAAGATGATGTAACTTAAAGCAAATTAAAATGGTGAACAAAATTAAAGTAAATTTTAAAACATTTTGTTAGTTAACGTTTGCACTGAAAAGTTTTGGAAAGTAAAACCCATTCCAATAGATATTAAAATCAACTTATCTGAAATCACTTCCATATACATTGAATGCACCATATATTACAAAGATACATGATGTATTCAATGCAAAATATAGAGATTTACTCACCTCTCCTCCATTCCAGCACCACCCTCTTCGCAGGGGCGTACAACGGGTTTGGCGAAACCGGCACTTGCCAAGGGCGCAGGTCGTTGCTAGGATAACTGTCTTAAACCCCGTCATCTGCCCTTACTTTTTGTATAATGAGCAAGGGGTTCAAAATTATGCCATCACCCCAGGGACTCCATAGTATGTGACTCAGGGGTTATGGGTGCTTTACTATAGGAGGCACATGTAGCAGGACTTCATAGTATGTGACTCAGGGGGCATTGGTAATTTACCATAGGAGGGTGCGCATGTAATGGAACTTCATAGTATGTGACTCAGGGGGCATTGGTAATTTACCATAGGAGGGTGCGCATGTAATGGGACTTAATAGCATGTGACTCAGGGGTTATGGGCGCGCTAAATTAGGAGGGCGCACATGTAGCACCCTACAAGCTCACTCCCCCCGTTATATTAACTTGCAAGTGGGCCTCAATTTAATCACTTTGGATTTGTTTTTTGAAATGATCACAATCTGTTAGAAAAACGTAACTAGCAGGTGTAACTAACGTGCCTTGACACAGCCCTCATACTGGTGCAATGGGATTAATGGTTATAGCTTGTAGTGGTGTTTATCAGGGGCGTACCGTGGGGTTGGTAAAACCGGCGACTGCGGGCACAGACTGACAAGTGATTTTGCGCCCCATCGGCATGTGCTCCCGGCACCCCAAGGCTGCTTGTGGCTCTGTAAGGGAACCGCACGCACAGTAAACTGGGGGCTCCCACTCTGTGTAGGAGCGCAGGGTGTCACGTGACTACCCGGCGCTCAGTCTGACACTGCACCCGCCGTCGGAGATCAAGAGGCCCCCTTCGCTGCTATGTCAGGTAATCAGCATGGAGGGGAACCAACAGTGTGTATGGCAGAGCAGAGTGCCACAGCTGCCTGCCATTGGGCATTAGGGAAGGAGGGAAATATGGATGGGGGGATGACAAAGGGGTAGAAGGTATGGGGGGAATGATGTAATGGATAGAAAATATTGGAGGGGATGATGTAATGGATAGAATGTATCTCCATACATTCTGGCAGGGCAGGGACAAATATGTAAGGGGTAGGGAGGTATGGATGGGGAGACAACTATGTAAGGGGTAGGGAGGTATGGATGGGAGGACAAAGATGTAAGGAGTAGAGATGTATGGATGGGGGGACAAATATGTAAGAGGTAGGGAGGTATGGATGGGGGGACAAATATGTAAGGAGTGGAGAGGTATGGATTGGGGGGACAAATATGTAAGGGGTAGGGAGGTATGGATGGGGGGGCAAATATGTAAAGGTAGGGAGGTATGGATGGGGGATAGATGTAAGGGATGGGGACATATGGATGGGGGGTCATTGATGTAAAGGATAGGGAGGTATGTATGGGGAGGGACATAGATGTAAGAGGTAGAGTGTGACTGGTCTGTGTTGTGCATGTGATAAGGTGTGATGTGCCTGTGTTGTGCTTGTGATAAGGTGTGATGTGCCTGTACTATGTTTGCAATATGGTGACAAGCATTCCTCTGGCACATTGCCATTATTACACAAGTATAAATATGTGTGTGTAAATATCACAGTCGTGTGATAACCCAACACACAGTATGTAAACCCACAGAAAACCCAAGCACGTATTACCAAACTTTAGAATGGTCGGATGTAACGTAGGTGAAAAAGAGTAGTCAGAGAATAAACAAAAATCAGAATACCAGAGATCAGGAGAACGATACTAGAATAGCAGGGTCAGAACACCCGAAATAAGGGGGTCAAAATACAAGCTGAATCAGGAAACCAGAAAACAGGAACGTCAAAAGCCAAGCTGAGTCAGTACACAAAAACAACAGTAAATATGCAAGAAGAATCAAAAAGCACTAAGGGGAACACGAGGAACGACAATAAGGCAAGGAACAAGGCAAAAGGTGCCCCTTTTATAAGGGAGCGTCTTTTGCTTTAAGACCACACCCCCAAAATGTTCTGGGCCGGTATTGATGACTTGGGACCGCGTCAATGACGTCATGACATCGGCACGCATGTGCCGCATCATAAAAAGGGGAGTAACTCCAGCGGCCGGCATGGGACGTTGGAATAGGAGTTTGCCCTGGATCCTGTACCATGTGGTCGCGATGGAAAAAGGTAAGAGATCATGACAGTAAATATATATTTATGATTTGAGGCTGATAACAGATCATTGGCATTATTGTATATGTACAGTAGCAGTTGGGAGGGTTTGCAGGAGCTCTCCATGCATTGATTTCATATAGTGCGGAGGGCTTTGGGTGACTGGCAGGAGTCTGTTCCTAAGAAACCTTAGGAACCTCAATTCCTTTTCTTTCATTTTTTATGGGACAGGGAGGATTAGGAAACAAAATATAATGCTAGATCTGTTTCTTTAGCTTCCCTTTACATGGTGGAGCACTTATATAGGAATCATGCTATGTGTGCCTGGGGGTGTGTGTGTGGGGAGAGGGGGGGGTGTCAGTCACAGCCAGGGGAAGTGTAGCTATTTCTATATGTAGATAAACAAAATAGATTTAACAAATAAATGGCAGATAATTGAGCAGTAAAACTGCAAGGGCATGATCTATACATTAAAACAGCTTCATTAAGCCAACGTAGTTTTGATGCCCATTGTATTCCTTTAATTTTGGAAATGTATAATTTTTTTTTTTTTGCATATTGGCCATTTAGTGACAGCATATAACAATCAATATTAGCAGGTACTATTTGTGGGCTGTTTTGGAAATTGACATTTCCCTAGTGGTTTACCTAGGTGCCACTACTATCTGTATAGGGATTGGATACTCCTAGCACTCTGCTTAGTAAATACTGGCACAAATCTCTGTGATGGACCAGCAGGTGGGGAAAATCATCTACAACATTATACAAATGTACACAGATTGTTGAGAAGTGGAATGTAAGGGTGCAATTACCTAAGCTCAACCTTCCCAGTTAATTGGGGTGATGGTGACATTATTCTGTATAAAAATTACGTATAGCAATACAGGAGATGAGGTAGCAAATTTGGAAGGTATGGCTCTTCAGATTCATCACCTTGGAACACACTCCACTTTGGTTCCAACACTTTACCCCGCTCTAGTCACCATAGCATTAATGCATTCATGATATCTAAAAAGATGTCTACGTTTACAATATAATGTTGTGCTAAATTATTAATTTTCTTTTGTGTGTATATAGATCTACAGGATACAATATATATACACACACACACAAAACTGTTTATGGGATGATCTATAGAATTTTGGTTTTGACTTTGAAAGTGTGAAATGTATCCATGATCATCTGTCTGACAGTAATTTAAAATGACAAGGGGAAGTGAGCTGCATGATGTTTGCCTATGTGATATTCCCCTTGGATCTTGTCATAGCAAGATCATCTTCTCTAACTGTCAGGATTTGCAATGCATGAATATGAGATTATGGTAAGGCCATGACATTTTCATTGCTGGTAAAGTATTTTAAATTGTTGTTAATAAAATACCAAAAAATCTGTTCAATTATTGATAGTCTATTAGTTTGTAAAATTAGACTTTAATAAATTACATTTGGCAAGAAAAGAAATTGTGAATTAATTTGTAACAAAAACTTGTAAGAAATATATTGTTCTTTTAATTCAATAAGTAATTACTTAATTTTATAATTTTGTATATCAGCTATATGTGAATGCAATTCCCATGGTTTACATCTAACCAAAGGTTGTATGGGAATCATGGGCATCATATTCCACTGAACATGTAGTGTGTCTTTTTGGTTTGTATATGTCTCTGTGTTATTATAACTCCTGTCATGCTTATACAGCAACAACTGCAATAATAATATGAACATTTCATGTAAACCATATTTGTAAAATAAAAATGTTAGCTGTGCATTACAACAAATATGATGTTTCTAGAAATCTTTAACCAGTCAAGCTACCTTAAATACGTGTTGAAATGTCCATCGTCCCCCATGAAGGCATTATGTAATTCTTTTCATGGCACATGGTTCACCATATATGTGTAATTAAGAGAGTAAGGATTCATAATGAAGAAAGAAGCATTATGGGAAAATAATGCCATCTCGATATCCCAGACACACAATACATGCTTCACTCTTATGTATATGTTATATATATATATATATATATATATATATATAAATATTTTTCCTGGCCAATCATGGCAGCATATACACATGGGTTAGCTCCTCCCCTACAGCCGATAGGACAGGAAAACCACCAAGGTTTTAAAAGGAGGCTCCATCCCTAAGGTCCTCAGTCTTTTTCCTGTCCTACAGCCCTTAGGACATGAGCAATTTGCTCCCTTTACTTACGGACATGTATGTTTTTTTATCTTCATTACTTTATTTGCCTGTTTTACTGTAGTACTTTATGCAGTTGTGCTTTTATGCTGTGATGCATTTAAGCTTTGATATATTTAAACTAGTGTATTATACAGCTGTACCTTATTTTTAAGATTGTGGTATATTATGCGGTTGTGCTTTTACTGGGAAGCATTTAAGCTGTGTTGCATTTAAGCTGTGTGGCATTTAAAACTGTTTCATTTAAATTTGCATTTAATACTGTTGCATGTAATACCGCAAGTCATTGGAAACTGCAGTGCATTTGAAGACCAACAGGAGTATTAAGACCACTGAATCAAAAGGTAAAGCACTGAAGGAAGAAGCCTTCTGGACGAAGAGGTGATTTTTTTTTTTTAGGTCCCAGAACAAGAGCAGTTCCAGGGACAAGTTTCGCCTCTCTTCTGGTGCTAAGAGGAAAAGCACATGAAAGCCTACACTGGACCTAGGAGGGGCCAACAAGAGGCTGAATGTCAGAGTCTTCGGGATGTAGTCAATCAGATCCATATCTCAAGCAATCTGGAAGGATAATTTCCTTACCTCTATATATCTCAAGGATGCTTACTTTCAGTCCAATCTGCAGAGATCTTCGGCATTAGCTCAGAAGAGAACTTCCATGTTAGTGCCCTACCATTTGGCCTCAATGCGGCCCCAAGAATCTTTATATGTGCTTATAGTGTTATTGAGAGTCCAGAACTCCACCTGATTCCATTATCTGGAGGATCTACTTCTGATAGCCTTAGACCCTCAGAAGGCAGGCACACAGAGGTATATAGTTCTTTCATAACTCCTAAAGTTTGGCTGCTTAATGAATATCAAGAAAAGCAGTTTCAGACCAGCTCAGTGGTTGACATTCCCGAGTGGAAAATTCTATGCTCTGCTTTTCCCTATCTCGGGAACAGTTCCACAGATTGTAAAGGTTTTCTCTCCCAGTTTCTTAATTTCTGCTTGGTAACAGCAAGAAAATAGATGCAACTACTAGGAATCCTGGCTTCCACCAGCAGACTTGTCAGATGGGTCCAATGGCATCTCTGGATTCCTTACAGATCCTTCCTATCTTGGTCTAACAAAAGAAAGATTATTGGAGCCAGCCACTTACTATGACTTCATCAGTGGAGTTACACCTTACCCTGGTAGCTGAAAGAGGGATTAGATCTCTGAGTTTCCAGTGAACAGAACCTCATTGGTCAATTATTAGCTCGAATTCCAGTTTTTATAAGATTGGTTGCAGTGTTTGGACCATGTTGCACAATATTTCCATTCATTTGTATGGAATTAAGAGTCATTTTCAAGGCTCTTCTTCACTTCAGAGGCTTGCTGAAGAACGAGTGGGTCCAAATTTGCTCAAATATCAATGCAACTGTATCCTATATCTATCTAAGATGGGTCTCACAGATACGTATTGATGGAATTCCAGCCCATAATGGTCAGGGCACAGAAGAACAACCAGGGGCTCAGAATACAATGGCTGTTTGCTGGAGCCGAATAACTGTGGACAAGGTGGATTGGCAACCATGTCCTGACGTATCCTCGGGGTTGACGCAGATTGTCTGATACCCTACATAGATCTGATGGCCATTTCTTGGAACGACCAGGTCCAGAAGTATTTTTTACATGCTAGGACCAGAATGCTCCGGTTCAGGATACACTGACTCAAATTTAGAATTTTAGTCTGATGTACATATTTTCCTGTTTTTGACTTTTCTAAAAAGGCAATGCCAAAGGTGACCGTGGAAGACTGTGTCGACTCTAATTCCTATGATGAATAAGATGATTCTGGAACCTCCAAGCGAAATTCCAGTACGTCCAGACCTATTACTAGGCCCCATGACACACCAGGATCCTCAAGTTCTGGTCATGATGCGGGAGTCCATATTCGTATAGGCATCCCTGAGACAGTCATTGAGATCCTCTTACAATCCTATACAGGCTTTACTAAGCTTGATATGCTTTTGTCTGTTGGAATTACTCCTCGTTCAGGCCTTGAAAGATTCTGTGTTATAACACTCTAGAGGAGCACATAGCTGCACTTTGCTTCATATAGGCATTGATTGAAATCATGCCTCCACTGAGTGTGGTGAAGCCAATATGTGATGTACCACTGGTCTCACGGGCCCTGACTAAACCATTATTCAAACCTCTAGAAGGAGCTTCCATGGTGGTAGCACAGAAAGTGCTGGTGGCTGGTACCGCAGCAAGGAAAATGGGTGAACTCCAGGCTTGATCCTGTGTACCCCCATTCACTGAATTTCGACAGGATATGGTTGTCTTGCTGGTAGCACCAAAGATCCTGCCTAAAGTGAGAGCCTTTCAATGCCATTCTCTACCTGTACCAAAGGATTTGGGGCATTCTCCACAAGTGCTGTTACAGCATCTCGTGGCCTTCCATGGCAATGGTCTCTGCTGAAACTTTGTAAAGTTGGCATTTGGACCTCTTTGAACTAGTTTGTCCTGCATTACATATTGGACATTGAAGCAATTAATGAGGCACAATTTGGACGTCACGTCCATTCTCTACCTGTGCTGGAGGGTATCAGGGCACTCTCCTCTCATGCTGTTGCAGCATCATGGGATGCCATGGCAATGGTTTCTGCTGACACTTTTTGTAAGCTAGCATTTGAACCTCTTTAGACACGTTTGTCTGGCATTTCATACTGTTTGTTAAAACAGTCTATGATACATAATTTGGTACTCAAGTACTTAACTCAGTTCATTCTTCTATCTATGTTGAATTATTCTGATTATTTGATTGGCTATTCTGTCCCTCCCTTTGTAAGCTTGGGTATTCCCCATGTGTATATGCTGCCATGATTAGCCAAGTGGAAAATGTATTCATACTTACCGTAATTTTCTTTTCCTGGCTATTATTCATGGCAGCATATACTTCCCACCCATTAATGTCTCAATTTATGTACTGTAGATCTTGTAAACTGACTGAGGACCTTAGGGATGGAGCCTCCTTTTAAAACCTTGGTGGTTTTCCTGTCCTATCGGCTGTAGGGGAGGAGCTAACCCATGTGTATATGCTGCCATGAATAATAGCCAGGAAAAGAAAATTACGGTAAGTCTGAATACATTTTTCACTATATATATATATATATATATATCCACATATATATGTCTCCTTGCACTCACGCTTAAAGGACCTATTGCTGCCATGCAGTGGGTTTAAATTGCCGGGTGCCCGTCCCTTTAGGGATTAAGAGTTGTATACAATAGTAGAGAAGTAGAGGCTGCACTCACGGTCTTTGGATTCAAGTTTGAAAAATTAGTTTTATTCCATGTGTCAAAATCAACGTTTCGGTCCACACAGGGACCTTCCTTCACTCTATCCTGAGGAAGGTCCCTGTGTGGACCGAAACGTTGATTTTGACACATGGAATAAAACCAATTTTTCAAACTTGAATCCAAAGACCGTGAGTGCAGCCTCTACTTCTCTACTATTGTGTGTATATATATATACATATATGACATGAGTTTTAAAATATTAGTTAAATCTAAGATTGGGTTAGACATAGTGTTAGGTGGACTGTTAGATTTAGAGCTAAGGTTTATCTGAAATATGCAAGTCTCAAATTTCACCTTATAAATTCTCCCCATAGGTAGCTATAGACTTGCTGGAGCCTTAGACAAAGGTAAAATGCAGGGTCCCATAACCTTGCATCTTTAGTCTCATAATCCCTACATAATTCACTGAATTGAAGATCCACTTAAATCCCTCAATCACCATATCTTCATCACTTGATAGTTTTACTTACATCGTTGCCACATCACATCCCCCATCTTCTTAATCCTCTGGAGTCCCTTAATCATCTTCAACCACATTACCTCATGCCAACAGTTCCTTAACCACACACAGCCTTAAATACATTAACCTCATGTTCTCATCATCTCAGTCCCACCTATCATATCAACATCAGTCCTAAAATCACCATCACAATGTACCCAGCCCTAATCAATCATGCAACACCATCACACCAATCCTAGACACTCAGCACCCACACACCGAAAATGATATCAATTTTAAATAGACAACACCCTCTTATTCCCCTGCTCATAAGTGATATAAAGAAACCTCTCTTTCTCACACCCACAATCACAGCAGACCATGGCCTCACAACATTCAAGTTCCTAGCCCTAATCAATTCCAGCTAGACAGCTACCTCATACACTCTCAATAGCATCAATCCCAGATACACAGTACACTAGCACCCTCAAATCACAAAAATACCATATAGATAGCAAATCACATACATTTCAGATAGTATGTGTTCTCACACAGCTACAATCCCAGTCACATTGTGCCCTCACACACTTCCTATTTATACTTGTACAGTGAAGTTGGTTATGCTGTCAGTCTAAAACTGCAAAGGACTTTCTGTAAGATTTAACCCATGACATCTAAAATACATTTAAACTCCTGAAGGTGTGTGTCAAATGGACATCAAGCACATCAGGCTGATGGTCAGCCTCTCTGGTCAGGCCACAATATACAGGTCTATGCAGAGAGCAATGCTGAGACACTCTGTTCTGTGTGGTGGCCACCAAAAGCAGGATAGATTTGATCACTGGTGAAAGGGTGGTCTTGCACAGTCCTATTTTTTTCTAATGCTGGAACTATCTGTGTTCCCCACAAACATCTGGCAAACTATAAATGGGCTGTTATTGCTGTAATTAGTCACTTATGTAAATTAACTAGAAACTAGTTGCAACATTATAAGATGGATGTAGAGTAACAGAAGGTGGAAGGGACCCTGCACAAACAAGCTTAGTATGTATATAGCTCACAGTATTGATAATAAGTTTGATCTCACATGTAATTATAGACTCTTTTTGAATCAGAATTATCCTTTTAACAAGACATACCTCAAAGTTGCACTACCATATTTTCAACCAGAATATACATTTACTATAACTAAATCATCAAAATTAAGACTTATCTATATAAAGTATGTCTCTATAAAGGAAACAAATCCAGTTAATACCTTACAACTGTTTTGCACTAACCAAAGTAGCTTGTAATTAATGAGCCAATGAAAATCCAAGATAAGGAATATAGCTCTAATAAATTTAACCATGCTCATCAATGAATATGTTATTGCAGGGAAAATGACAGCTATAATGTCTAGTTTAAGTGGACAGTTAACTTAAGCACACACATTCTTCCTCTCTTTTTATAAATGTATGTTATTCCAGACCATTAGCTTTAGGATCTCTTTCCTAATCAAGTGATTGAGTAGGTTTTGGTATCTCTGACTTAACAAAGAATAGCAGAAGAGTCTTTATTCATATGGGTAATAGAAAAGATTTAAAATATTACCAATACTGTGGGAAAAATATGCATGATCACTCATTTTGTTTGATATTCAACCTTTATCTTCTTTAAATTTTAGTATCCATTTGTACAATCTGCATGAGGAAGTCCAGCGTCTTCAAAATCCCCATGGGAATGCATTGATTAAGCGTATCTATTCCCGTATCTTAAATGACAATACTTTACATTGCAGATGTTAAAACTAAAGGACCACTGCACCAAGACCACTTCATTAGCACGAAATGTTCTGGATGCCATTACGGATCATTTTAGTAGTCTCATCTTGATCAGATGGTAATCTGTTATATGAACCATTCCTACTGCCATTTTTAAATCCAATCCATGGCATAAGAAAACTTTAAAATCTACAATTGCAAACTGTGACTACCATTAGAGAAGAATGCTATGTTGTCTAAATGAGTCTTAAGAGACAGAAACCAGTTGATGAAAACTAGTTGTTACTAACTCATAAATATCCAGGGAGTGATTTAGAACTTAGCTAAAAAGCCCTGTTATCTAAAGGTTTTTCTTATTAAAATAAATGTATTAATTGTGTGAATTAATAGTGCTTCCATGAAATATTATTGTGTGGTGTATTTCCATATAGTTATTTTAATTAGAGGGAAGTAGACTACACAAAGCTAAAGAACCAACATTTTAAACAGCTGGTCATATATAATGTCTTAAAGATGCACACATGCTCAATTATTCTTAATGTCCTCCTGGTAATTTCAGCAGATGCTAACTACAAAACAGCATGACTAATTTAGAAAGTACATCTAGAGTGCTTAAAACGCACCATGCAAAATTTATACAAACATCCAAGTAATCCACACTGATTTTTATAGAAAATGGAAAAATAAATAACAAAACAATACATACATTGCTTTGTTCTTCAATTTTCTTACACTCTGTCTCATTAGTTGCTACCATAATAGACACAATTCTTTGCATAAATCCAATCTAATTACAAATTAACAAAAGATACTGCATTGTTTTATTTTTACCCACCAATTACCACAGGTCTTCTGTTGTCTTTGTATAATAGAAATTATTCAAAGCATATTCATTCATCATAAAGTATAATTAGATGCTAATTACATTACACTAATTACTTTTGAGTAGGTATCCATGGATGATTCATGTTTAATAATTTTTCAGGCACCCTCTCAGTGACACATTGTTTCAAAGTATTTGAATTGTAAGCCACTGTCATTGTCACTATGCATAATTACCATTACGATGGGCTATTGTAAACCATCATTAGTTTAAAGATGTTTGCAAAATTGGCTAAAGCAACTATACCCAAAACAGAAGAAATAGTCATACACATCGCTTACGCACTGAAATATAGACCCTTTTATACTGAGAAAGCAAAAGTAATTTGTCATGATTGAATATAATACTTTTATCACAATAGAACGTATATATGGTTACATATAAAAGAAAATATATAAATGTGCAAGTGTATGCTGAAAATAACATAATGTGTACAGCATTTCAACAACAAGACATAGAGAGCATAATGGCTTTGATTTACTATTTTTGGATAAGCTGTTAAAATGATTTAATGTTTTTGGACAGACTTTTAAATTTTTTTCTTCAAAACGTTAACATATTAAATGATTTTAAAAGTTTATCTAAAAATAGTAAACCATTTGAAAAGCTTATCCAAACATAGTAAATCAAGATGACTATCTGCAATTATCTAGACTTATTTGTATGTGCATTTTTCAAATGTTTTATTGCAAGTTTTAAATATGATAAATATGATAATAAACCAAACAATAATAATGATAAAAATAACATCAAACAAACCAGAAAAAAGGGGTACATTTACAAGTACTATTAATCATCCAATACTAGACTCTAAGGTGTTTTTTTTTCTGTTTCTAAACAGCTTAGACACACTGGGACTGGGTTGAGAACCCCTGGTCTAGAAGGTGTAAGGTACCATCTGTATATTAGTTTATAATGTGTTTCTATGTGTGGTGTACATTGTGTAATAACTTTCAGTGTTAGTAATGAGGAGTGACAGTCTTCAACTTCAAATTCCCTTCCCAGCTCACTCTCCCATTTCAGCATGTAGTTCAATTTAGGTATAGCATAAGGAGATGGTAAGTTTCTGTCCAGGATTTGAAAAATATATATTTTTATTAAATTTGACATTTCCAATTGTTTCAAGTCCGAATCCTGGTCAGAAACATTCAAATGCTCATGCAACAGTTTTACCATTTCATAATAAATATGAGTGTTAGAATTATCTAAATCAAGTTTTTCCTTCAACTGAACAAATGACAAAAAAATATTCTTAACAAATAAATCATTAATGTGTGTGATGGAGTGTGAATTCCAGTATTCTATGTTCAGTATTCTATGTTCAGTTCAGGTAAAAACAATTGCAGCACTGACAAGGGGGGAGCCCAAGACCCAACAACAGAAGGATGAATCAATTTATACAAAATGTTCCATGCCTTAATAGTTGTTTTTGTAGAATGAAACATGTCTGCCACTTGAGGTCATTGAGAAGAAGGCAGCCATATTTTTTTTACTAGAACAAGGAAAAATCTAGTCTGCCTCAAGCCAATGAGGGCATCCATGATCTAAGTTAAATTTAATCGCCATAGCAGCGTTAGTTGCCCAATAGTAATGAATACAATTTGGCAAAATCCATACCTCCACTAACCCTTAGTTTCTGCATTATGCTCATTTTGTTTCTATATGTTTTTTTATTCCATAAGAATGGCATAATGAGGTTGCGGGATACAACTTACAAGGAAATGTTAAAGGAACTTAACATGTATAGCTTGGAGGAAAGACGAGACAGGGGGGATATGATAGAAACATTTAAATACATAAAGGGAATCAACACAGTAAAGTAGAAGACTATTTAATAGAAGAAAAACTACCACAACAAGAGGACATAGTTTTAAAGTATTACTTTACTGAGAGGGTAGTGTATGCATGGAATAGCCTTCCAGCTGAAGTGGTATAGGTTAACACAGTAAAGGAGTTTAAGCATGTGTGGGATAGGCATAAGGCTATCCTAACTAAAAGATAAAGCCAGGGACTAATGAAAGTATTTAGAAAATGGGGCAGACTAGATGGGCCGAATGGTTCTTATATGTCGTCACATTCTATGTTTTTATGTTTCTAAGTAGCAATTTATTGTATAAATCTAATAGTATTCTCATATCTTATATAGTACATAATGTGAAGGAGATTTGAATAATATGCCCTTTTTATTATCCTGTTCAATTGTTTCTGGAAATTAACTCTCTTTTACTTTAGTATATTAATTTAAGAAATAAAACAAAAAACACCTACACCTTTGTACCAAAAAAACAAACCTCTATGCCCTGTAATATACAGAATGTAGGTGCTTGAGAGATTTACTTTAATGATGAAGAGAGGAGGTAAGAATGGACAAATTTAAATATCATCTAACACATATTATCAGGTCTTTAAATCTACAGGCAGCAGAGATGCAGATCTATAATGTTCTCTCTAATTTTTCAGAATTCTTTTCTGGATTTTTGCAACCTTGAGGGTTGTGGAATAATGATGCTGATACTTTAATACAACTAAGCTAGTAGTGTAAGGTTCCGTTTTAGCCATTTAATTGTAAGGTTCACTAAATAAATACCCCATTAATGGTATCTCTCATAAGATATCATAAAACATTGACAGTTCCAATTATAGGAAGATCACATTTTCTTGAAGGCATTGTATCTGTTCTCCTGAGCACATCCCAGCATACCAATTTACTAGCATTTCAGCCCGTCTGTCATTTGGTCTGACAAACATTTTAAAATTAGTAGCTTATAGTCGGTTCCAATAGCACTTTTCATCTCCAACATCTCCAACATGTCCAATTTCCTTTCTAATGTATTAAAAGCCAACGCAGCTTTGTAGTGGATTGATCTTGTCACTTGTTTTAATAATGTTACACATTGCTTCTATATTTAGCGACATTATAAAGAGCATTATAAATATAAAGAGAACCTAAATTGTATTAACCACCACATTATGATTTACTAAAATATTACAAACACATGCTTGTAGTCTAATTATATCTTAGCTTAAATTTGATACGTTAGAATGAGGGGGTTCATTATGTAACAAAAATACCATTCTAATAATCTGATATGACATGTCAATCTTCTGGAAAATATAATCTCAAAGAATTGTTCCATATTTCTTTTTTAGGAAAAATCTTAGTATAAGTTTTATGAGATTTTGCCAACATTGATTTAAATATCCTTGTGATTTTTTATGTCATAGAAATATTTTATATATTTACGTACATATATTACGTTAAGTCGGTAGCATGTTTATGAAAAATTAGATTCATTTGTTTTTTTTTCTATATCTGTTGGAACTACAATTGTTGTTGGTTTTTGCAGTCGTATGTATGCATTAGGACACTGATGATACGATGATTGCTATTGGCTTTGGCAGAAGTATGTACTGAATGCAACATTCTTGGTAAGAACAGGATTTGTATGCAAGACAAAGCCATGGCATGGCAAGTGCGATAATTAGTTAACTAAATAATATAATCAACATATTTCATTTCTGTTGTATTTTAAGTTTGATTTGCAAGAATGGTCTTCATTTAAAAGAAGTACTGAATGGATTGAATTCTATTAAATGTTTTCATAAATAATATTAGACATTGTATTTTTGACTTAATCCATTATGATTTAAGTAAAATGTCAAATCTTTGAATTTGTAGTAAGCTATCAAATTTTTAAATAGACAGAATTTTCCAAATAGTCAAAAAAGACTATCTATCCAGTATATATTCTTCCACTTTGACAGTGGACCTAAGCATATAAAATGCCACTTTCTACATCAAAAGCCTTGGGCAAAACAGAGTGCTGTTAATTTACTAATGGCAATGAGTTAACAGTTGTCAGAGTGCCTGGAAACAGACCAGCAGACTGTTGACTTAATTATGCCAGACAACAGAGCCAACATTTTAGAGCTGTGAAAAATGGCAATTTTCACACTATTTCTTTTTCTTTACACACAGCTTAAATCTGCTGATATAAGTCATTAAGTCCATTAAAAATCTGTAGTTGTGTTTGCCAGCCAAACAATTCACTTCTGTTTCTAATAAACCAATATTTTTTATTTATTGTATGGTTCTATAAAGCAAAGCTGATAATCAGCCCCATTAAACTTCAATTTATGTACTCTTATCATTGAGAAGTGAATCACAATAAAATATTAACAAATATTAGAAATTGCTGTAATTAGAAAATAGAAAAAAATATTACTTTTATCAAAAGAAGTTCATAATTCTATTTGTAATCCATTTTAAGAAGATATGGTATTGTATATGTGTATTTGACTTGCCTAATTTATTACAAAATAAATGAATATGTCTTCTATATAAAATTTATTTTCCCAGATAAATAGGGCATTACAAAAATATTAGCTATTATGTTTCACTGCAGGTAGGATTGAAAAATATGTTTTCAACAGTTTATGTCCTTAATATAGAAGAACAGTTAAGCTACGTAATAACCCAAATCCAGGCATGTCAATTTTTATTGAACCAAGTTAATAGTAAAACTTGATTGCTTAATGGAACCTGCTGCCTTTATCACTTCTGATTTTACATGAATTCCAAACTCAGAGAGTACATCTGGTTAAGTCAAATAGATGATGATTTGTACTATTTCAAGTACCTGTGGGCTTTTCATATTTTAACCACCCATGCTCCTCTTTTTGGAAACATCCTTACACAAAAGGTCATGTTCTGGAGCATCAATGTGAGGTTTGTAGCCTTAACAGAGTTTCGTAAAGTAAAATATGAAAATATGAATGCTAATAAAAAAGCAGATTTAGTGGAAAAGGTCATATATCTTTTAATAAATATATGACGGTCTGATGACTTTGATTTTCTCATCTCATTTATCATAATTGGAAAGTTGAAAAATTATCCATTTTTGTAGTGAGTCAGTACAGCAGAACAGGTACATGAATCAATTAGTAAAGTTCTAATGATCATGCTGGGTGGCACATGAAGAATGTATTGAAATCCACAAAGTAATTGTAACTGATGTCAATCATTTTACAGACAGATATTTAACTTGAGATCAATCACCCAAAGTAAATTGAGCAATAGCAGAATTAGTCAATTTTGGCAAGGAATGTTGATTTAAGCTTTATGGATGATATGAAAAAGAAAACAAAATTACCACCGTGATAATACGGATATAGCTACATATGTCTGTCTGTTTTTCAATCTATTTGACATATTCTACTAGTACACTATTTGAAATCCAATTATTTTGTAAAATATTTACTGCTTTTGTACATTGTCTATGATGGGTACTCTGGGTTATATTCCTTTAATATGTATGGTATCTAAAGTAAAACAGCTTTTTTGAAAAAGCATTATTTTTATGGATGTAAAATGCTTTAATATAATATTTCCCAACTTTTGAATGGAATATAATTTTAATGGGGTTAGATGGCCTAAGGGACATGCCAGGGACTCCACTTGTGTCACTGGTGATGCCCAGAATGTGTGTTCCTACCCCAAAAGGGCTTGAACCACCTAATGAAGAGGGCTGACATCTTTACATGAAGTTTACTACTCACATATGGTAATATCAGATTTAACCCCTTAAGGACACATGACATGTGGGACATGTCATGATTCCCTTTTATTCCAGAAGTTTGGTCCTTAAGGGGTTAAAGTCGATAACCATGCTTTACCTGCCTATTGCATACTTTTTTTTATGAACCATACAAAACAGTTAAATGAATTTGGCTTTATAAAGGCTAACCAAAGTTAATGAGCACTCTATAAAATACCATTTAAACATATCTCATTTGTCAGAGTTATTTGAAAAGTGTCATTTATAGGAATTAGACAGTGGAGCATATGGCTTTTGAGCACCTCCCAAAGGTGCCCATCAATGTGCTGACATGCAAAAACAGTTACAATATTGCCTAGTCAAATGGCTACACATTATCAGACATTTTTATAATGTATGTTCAGAGTTATCATGGTCCCCATGGTCAACAACTTACTTATAGATAGTGCACATCAGCTAGTTTCCTTAACACACCAATCAAATCACTAAACCTCTCCTCACCTGAATTTATTTAACACACTGCATCCTTACATTGGTTTAATCACTCATTTATATTTGTGTGTTTGTATATATGATCTACATATCTATATAATACACATTTTTTTCTAATGTTCTCCCTTCTATTTTTCACTTTAACACTAACTTCTCTGATCACTAAAATATCCCTATCCTTTCACTCACCTGTCCCTAGCAACACCATAATTATTACTTCCACCTTACTCCCCTCCCCTCTCTATTCATCCCATGCACTCTACACATACCTTTCCAGCCTATCTCCACCAACTCCTCCCAAATCCTCTACATACATACCCTCCTACAAAACTTTCAAATCCTACTCCCACCTTCACTTCCTTTCTATCATTCTGCTCCTAGCTGCTGGTGATGTCTCTCCTAACCCCGGCCCCCTCGCAACAAACTCAGCACATACTAACCCAAGGATCCACACTAATCTCATACCCATCTCATGTTCCTCTAAATCCTCCTTCAATACTGCCCTCTGGAACGCACGCTCTGTTTGCAATATAACTAAATCCACTGCTGTCCATGACTTCTTCATCTCTCGTTCTATAGATTTACTAGCCATAACAGAAACCTGGCTCTCCCCCTCTGACACTGCCACCCCTGCATCTTTGTCCTTCGGTGGTCTCCAACTTACCCACAACCCAAGAAACTCTGAATGTAAAGGTGGTGGTGTTGGGTTTCTCCTCTCCCCTCACTGCTCTTTTAAACCTCTTCCCACCCCCCCTTCTCTCTCTTTCCCATCATTTGAAATACACTCAATTCGCCTTTTCAAACCCTTCTCTGCTAACATTGCTGTTATTTACCGTCCCCCTGGTTCCCCTCTTCTCTTCCTTGACCACTTTGCTGCCTGGCTACCCTATTTCCTCTCTTCTAACATTCCATCCCTAATTCTCGGGGACTTCAATATTCCTATAAACCCACCTTTGACCTCTGCAGCCACTAAACTACTTTCAATGACTTCCTCCCTCGGGCTATCGCAGTGGGCAAATTCTCCCACCCATGTAGCTGGCAATACCCTTGACCTAATCTTCACTTATGCATGTACAGTATCTAATATCTGCAACACTCCATATCCACTCTCTGATCACCACCTCTTATCATTTGCTCTCACATACCCCCTCACCCAAAAACCTCAGCCTAACCCCCCTCAACTCAGGAGGGACCTTAATTCTCTTGATCTCCAACAGTTGTCAGCTGACATTGATTCACAACTGCTGTCCATCCCTTCCCTCTCCTGTCCTTCACAGGCCATCTCCATATATAACTCTACTCTTACATATGCCTTGAACACTGCAGCGCCACTCCAAACAAGCACCTCGAGGAGGACCCGCCCCCAACCATGGCATACTAAATCAACGCGCTACCTGCAAAGATGTTCCCGTTGTGCTGAACGCTCCTGGAGGAAGTCTCGTACACAATCAGACTTTCTCCATTATAGATTCATATTGTGTTCATACAGTGCAGCCCTTGCCCTTGCCAAACAGTCCTATTTTTCCACTCTCATTAGTTCATGTTCCCGCAACCCCAGGCGTCTCTTTCACACCTTTAATTCTCTTCTTCGCCCTGCTGTGGCCACCCCCAAAACTAACCTTACTGCTGATAACTTTGCATGTTACTTCACTGACAAGATTGAACAGCTAAGGAAAGAATTCTCCCCTCCTTGCCTTTCTGTTTCTCAATCACACATAGATCATGCCTTTCCTACCCTTCAGACATTCTCCCCAGCTACTGTCCAAGAGGTGGCTGCTCTTCTTTGCTCCTCTCGCCCCACCACTTGCCCGCTCGATCCTGTCCCATCTCACCTTATTAGATCTCTCTCCACTTGTCTTGTGCCTTCTCTAACACACATCTTCAACTGCTCACTCTCTTCTGGCATCGTCCCTGCTGACCTTAAACATGCCACTGTAGTACCTATACTAAAAAAAACATCCCTCGACCCATCCACCCCCTCTAACTACCGTCCCATATCCCTGCTCCCTTTTTCCTCAAAGCTTCTGGAAAGACTTGTCTTTACCCGTGTGTCTCATTTCCTCAATTCCAACTCTCTCCTTGACCCCCTTCAATCTGGTTTCCGCCCTCTCCACTCTACAGAGACTGCCCTTATCAAAGTTACTAACGACCTAATCGCAGCTAAATCCAAAGGCCACTACTCCATACTAACTCTTCTTGACCTCTCAGCGGCCTTTGACACCGTTGATCATGCTCTCCTTCTTCAAACTCTTCAATCACTTGGTCTCTGTGACTCTGTCCTCTCATGGTTTTCCTCTTATCTCTCCCAACGCTCATTCAGTGTCTCCTTTTCTAATGATACCTCCTCCCCTTGCCCTGTCTCAGTTGGCGTTCCCCAAGGCTCCGTCCTTGGTCCCCTTCTATTTTCTCTTTATACTGCCTCTCTTGGCAAACTTATTGCCTCTTTTGGATTTCACTACCACCTGTACGCTGATGACACCCAGCTATATCTCTCCTCCCCGGACCTCTCCCCTGCCGTCCTGCAATGTGTCACTGCTTGCCTTTCTTCCATCTCTGACTGGATGTCCTCCCGCTTTCTGAAACTCAATATCTCCAAAACTGAGCTCCTTGTCTTTCCTCCTCCTAATACTGATCCTCATCTTTCGCTCTCCCTCCAAGTTTGTGGTACCAACATTAGTCCATCCTTGCAAGCGCGCTGTCTTGGCGTCATACTTGACTCTGGTCTCACCTTTGAGCCTCACATCCAGCATGTTGCCAAATCCTGTAGATGCCATCTTAAAAACATAGCCCGCATCCGCCCCTTTCTTGCACCAGATACTACCAAGGAGCTTGTCCATGCTCTAGTAATTTCCCGCATGGATTATTGTAACCCTCTCCTGATTGGTCTTCCCAATAGCCGTACTGCACCCTTACAGTCCGTAATGAATGCTGCTGCTAGATTGATTTTCCTCTCTAGTCGTTTCTCTCACACCTCACCCCTCTGCCAGTCCTTACATTGGCTTCCTGTATGCTATAGGAGTCAATTCAAGGTACTAACTCACACCTATAAAGCACTGAACAACTCTAGCCCCTCTTATATCTCCTCACAGATCCATAGGTATGTCCCTTCTCGGTCTCTCCGTTCTGCCCATGACCACCTGCTGTCCGTTGTCCGCACTCGTACGGCCAACTCGCGCTTGCAGGACTTCTCACGGGCGGCTCCCTTCCTGTGGAATAGCCTGCCTACCGCCATCAGACTCTCCCCTAGTCTTGCATCTTTTAAGAAGTGCCTTAAAACCCATCTCTTTAGGAAAGCTTATGGCCTCCAAGACTAACCCTTACCTCACATACCTGTCTCTTGCCCTCTCCTAAAGGGCAGCCCACCTTATTTGATTGTAAATTCCTGTCCTAATGTGTTTTACACCCCACCTCCTATAGAATGTAAGCTCGTTTGAGCAGGGTCCTCTTCAACCTATTGTTCCTGTAAGTTTATTTGTAATTGTCCTATTTATAGTTAAATCCCCCTCTCATAACATTGTAAAGCGCTACGGAATCTGTTGGCGCTATATAAATGGCAATAATAAATAAATAAAAATCAAAACTAGATTATTATATATCTGTTTATGGGGAAAAACAACTGGGAAGTGAGAGAACTTTTATTATGATTGATTGTAATCCTTTCTATTTGCTATCTTATTGATGGGAAACAGGGAACAGAAGTCATTTCAAAATAAAAATTGGGTATTTATTAAAAAAAAAAAAAACGAAGAAAAAGGTCAATGGGCAATTGGCCACAGATTCACCTTTCCATCCTTACAACAAAGCTTTCCCATACATCTAGTGACACCTCAGTGTGGACAGAAAACAGTGTCCTATCAGCTTCTCACAACTGTGTCTATGGAACGAAGGATAAAACCACTACAATAAAAAATATTTGAAAAAAGGGGAGCTGCTGCGATAGCAAGAAGGATTTAATTGGGTTTTTTTTTTTTTTTAAATCACTGCTAGATTTAAGAAATCTGTTTACAAAATTAGAAACAACTTTGAAGGGAGAGGTGAGTGGCCAATTAAATCTCAGCTACCAAATGATGATGCCTCTAGTTTCAAAGTGAAGACTAGGCTAACCCAAGTTGGGGAGATTGAAGAAGGCTATTCACTACATCAGTTGCAGGGACATTTGTGAGCGTTGGGAATTCTGAATGTTCCTTGCAACAGAAAACACTTGCTCATTTTGTACATGACAAAAGCTGATTGGCAAACACATAACAGACCACACACTATTTTCTTATTCCAGTAGCTGAGAGGGTCCTCAGTAGTATGAAAAGCATGTGCACACAGGCATGTTTTCACCATTTTAGAGGCAAAACTCTCCTTTCAGATGATTGCTGATTCACTTTCTCCCCTCAAATAGCCAATAGCATGAAGCCAAAACTTAGCAGTTCCACTCTTCAATCCTGAGGTTATGCAGCCAGTGGTGCTGATGTGAATATGTTTTGTAGTTGTATGAAACTCTAATCACATATGGTGGAGTACAATGTTCATGCCAATGACTCCTAAAAGATAACAAATAATAATAAAAATAATGAACACCATGACAGTTGCTGTAACATGAAAGCCATTCAGAGATCAGAATTGAAGTCTACTGACTTGTGGAATGTGTGGAAGGTGTCTTGCTCTGGGAGGTGCTCTGTGCTACAACTTCTGTTTACCAAAGGATTGGAAGAGTTAGGAGGAACTTGTTTTTCTATTGAATTTGGGTTTATACCTTTATGGAAGAATACATTTTAAAAAAAATTGTAAAACTTGTATACATTATGATAAATAACCATAACAATAGAACACTCATATTTGACAGAGCTATAGGACCAAGCTCTGGTTGAATATGCTTTTTGGATCCGTAATGTGACCCATGCCCTGTTGACCGATATGTAAGGAGTATAGTAATTTCCCAATTTTCCCAATTTCCTATACGTAATCTCAAAAGGGTATATACATAGGGTAATATTACTTGAAGAAATGTTTGACCATATATAAGAAAGGTCAAATACTCACAAATGTAGAGCCTCAGATGGCTCGGTAGATATCCTCTCTATGATTCAGGACCACAACACCTATTCCCTTGTATGCAGAACCTTGATGGCCAGTGTAGGTTAAAGTGGGTTAAAAAAGTATATATACTTTTTTATATAAATGGATTAATCCTTGCTGAGTCCCAGAAGTGGGCTGTTGGTTTAGTTAGTTAGAGAGTTCTCTGGTAGGCCAAGAGGTGACAATAACACCGCAGCTCCCTGCAGATCTGTAAGTGAGTGGACCATTTTGTTATGCAGGACTTGCAGGGTCTGTATCCTATATCTTTCTTCCTGAGAAGCGCTGTGAAGGGTAGTAGTGACAGTCTCCATTGCAGCGTATCCCTGGACAGGTTAGCATAAAAGGATGGGGTTATATTTTCAAACTTGTAAGGTGTTTTCCCCTTGAGGTTGGCCAGGGTTGCTGCTTTATTACAGGGGTGCAAAATTTCACTACTATGTCTCTGGGACCCAATGCCGGTTTAGGGATCCTGAAGACTGCTTCAATATAAATATTCCTGGCTTTTTTTGGCACCAGTAGGGCTTCCGCGAGCCTTCACATCAGATGTGGGAGTTCTTCCGCTGGGATAACTTCGGGGACACCTCAAATTTTTATGTTATTGCGGCTGGGATCTTCAAGTGCCGCAAAGCGCTGGTCTGTTGTCTCTTGGTGCTTTTTGAGCTCCTGCAGCTCCATTTGGAGTGCCGTTATTGCTTGGGCCTGTTTGTCTGAGTAGGCTTCCACCACACCGATTCGGCCTACCAGGCCTGTCAAGTCCGCTCGAAGCTGGGCTACATCTGCCTGGAGTACTATTTGCAGGTCCCCCCAGCATAGCCTTCAGCGTCTCTGTGATGACCGGGTTGGATTTCCCAGCTTTTGGGGTTTGTTGTGTCAGGGGTGCAAACATACCACCGGAACAGTCTTTCAGGTTCAGGTCATCTGAGGAGTCTGTGTATTCTTCTAGGCTGGTGGCCATTTTGGGCTCATGTGCGCCTTGTGCTTAGTAGAACAAATTGCCGATATTCACCCCGATTTGGGTTTGTCCTGCTTTTGTTTTTTTGTTTTTCATCCCATCTCCCCTGTGCAGCAGTGGAGTGTAATTGCGGCATCTGGCTTGTTGGGAATCGGTAGTATTGTTGGCAATGAAGCAGAGCCCATGTAGTGTGCGTCAGTTCAGTTCTCTTGCCAGGCTTCACCCCCTTAAATATCCTTTAAATTGAAATGTAAGTAAGACCAACTGTCTGACCAAGCACCACTGAAAGCAAAAGTGTCAAGCTGTGTCAAGCCTCATTTTCACTGTTTATATTAATGCAATGTAATTTCCAGTTTTCAAACCGTCGCATCATTTCCAGATTCCGGATCAGCATGTTGAGGGTCAAGACTTCCTCCTTCATACATTCCAGCTTATATTGATGCATTTTAGAGGGTCCATTAATAGGGTCCAATAACTGCAATGCAATTTTGTGAGAGAGTTCATATATGTAAAGTGAAATGTATATTTCTGTTTATGTCTTGTGTGTTGTTGCACATCACTATGTAGTACCAGCTTAGAATTTAATATTGGACAATTTGCACATATATTTTTTTATAAAATTACAAGATAGAGCTCTTTCTTTTTGGAACTTGTATGCAATCTGTCTTCCTTCACTGCTGTATTTATTTATGTACATATTTAATTTTTTACTTAAAATGCATTAAAGGAGGGTGGGAAGGGGGTCACATGAAGCCTGGAATTGGAGCTATCTGATCTCTATCCTCTTCTCCCCTAAAATGTCTGAATATTCGCACCATTGTGGTCCCACGCACGTACCCGTCGGCACTGTCTCACAGATCATTTGGTTGAACAATACCTAGTCTATTATACGATAGTTTTGTAGAATTTATGTATATAGTATGAACATCAAGACCCCCTAGGAACTGAAATTTAATACACAGTTTAAAACATTTTATGAGATTTATTTCCCTATGGAGGCAAAATAAAGCCTAGGAAAAGGTATCTCTGATGTAATATGATAAACAGTGACATTTAGACATTTTTCTTACACATAGTGACACAGTCATTGTAAATACTTTGTTTCCTTTTGACTTATAATTTGCTCCTGATACCATTTCCTACTACAAATACACACAATATCTTTTTCACACTAACATAGAGAAACTTTAACCTTTGGAAGTTTTTCTTTTATTCCTTTCTTGTGGATGATTTATATTCTGGGTTAAGCCCTTCCTTCACCATGGCTAGTGTTTGGTCAGATCTGATTTTTTTCAGATACATTGAGCCTTAGTATAAGTAAATACGTAAATGAACTGGCATATGCTAAGCATAGTTTTTGAGACATGAGCAGAAACTACCTGAAGGGCAAACTATTCAGGGCAAACGATCTCTCTGAGCTTTTGCACTTTTTCAGAGTTCTCATATTCTATTTTCAAGTTTTTAGATATTCACCCAATAAAATATGCATAAATAAATGCATGCATGTTTTAATTTGGGGTATGCAGAATAAATATAGGTTCAGGCACTCCAGGGTAACAAAATAGCAGCATTATTGGGGCAAAAGAAGCAACGTTTCGACCCTACCGTGTCTTTATCAAGCTGATAAACGTTGCTGCTTTTGCCCCAATAAAGCTGCTATTTCTGTTATCCCGAAGTGCCTGAATCGTTATTTATTCTGCATATCTTGGAAGGAAGGCAGGGCTGGACTGTGATGAAAATTCAGCCCTGGCAGTTAATGGCAAAGCAGCCCACTGTGAGGGGCGGGGCCAAAAGGTGGTGTGTTAATTGTGTGTGTATGCGTATATATAGAGGTGTGTGTGTGTGTGTATAGAGTGTGTGTGTGCAAATGCATGGGGGTGTGGTGTGTATAAGGGATATAGAGTGTGTAGTGTGTGTTTATAGAGGGTATATAGTGTGTGAGTGCAGAGAGTGTAGTGTATGTTTAGGGGGTATAGAGTTTGTGTATGTGAGTGGTGGGTGTGTGGTGTGTGTGTAATGTGTTTGTGTGTACGTGTAGGAGATGTAGTGTGTGTATTTAAAGGGGTATAGAGTGTGCATAGTGTCTGCGTGAGTGCAGGGGGTGTATATAAGGGGTATAGAGAGTGTGTTGTATGTAAGTGCAGGGGTGTAGTGTGTCAATGGGCAGCAGGATGGCACAGTGTGTAGTGGAATAATATAGGGTAAGATGGCAGGGGGTGTAGTTGGTTAATATGGGGTAAGATGGCAGTGGGTGTAGTGGGTTAATAGGGGGTATAGTGAGTTAATATGGAGGTATGATGGTAGGTGGTTTAGTGTGTTGATAGGAGGTGATGGCAGGAGTGTAGTGGGTATATAGGGGGTAAGATGACTGCTTAATTCATTTAATCATTAATATATATATATATATATATATATATATATATATATATATATATATATATATATATATATATATATATATAAATAAAACAAAAGCAGAACCTCTTGCACTCCTACTCAATATATATATAACCAGGTGCCAGGTCCCAAATGTATAAAAATCAAAAGAAATATTACCGGCACTCTTGGAGTAAATTCATTCAATTTATTTGTTAGTAGAACCAGTCGACGTTTCAGCTCCCGATCGGAGCTTTCATCAGGACACACAAGGCATAAGACATTGCAAAAAACAAACTTAAATAAGACATCTCATCCAATAATCACTCACCAAATCAGCTGAAGCTCATCGCTCATCCTGCACGGCGTGTGCCCGGCATAACAGCGCATGTGTCAAAGCAATTCACTCTTCCGTATCACATGATGGAGGGGGGGCCATGTATCAACCCAGGAGGCGTCATAGTATCCTAGCAACCTCCGATACAATCGGCAATGGTTGCTACTATGTATACAGCCTCCGGTAGGAGAGAAATCTCCTTTCGTAAATGGCTCCACCCACTACACAACGCAACGGACAGTTGCTATAGCAACCGGCTCTAGCTGTGTCAGCAGGAGCAGATGAAAATGAACAGAGCTACAATACAAATTATATTATAGGGAAAGAGGAGCTTCTTGTTAATTTATAGCACCTAAATACCAAATAAATAAATAAATAAATAGATAAACAAGTGAAAACAAATTAAACTAATACTCATACCGTGAAGTCATCACCCAATTTATAAACTGTGCCACTAAAGTCTCATCGTAAGAGCAGCTCTTCTGCTTTCATATGGTGTTTCAAATTCAGTTCTAAATATAATTACATACTACATTACCTAATACAAAATATATATATTTTACCCTACTAAGAATTACTTAGTATATTTCCACATAGTAAATAAAAGTGAAAAAAATCTTATGACGTGTTAATATTTAAGGAGGGGTTACATATTATTAAATACACACCCTCTCATAAAATGTGATCTAGAGCTTCAACATGTGATATACAAAATATGAAATTTAAACCAACCCCTACATATCCTAATATTTGTATATACAGCCTTTGGTGAGTGTTAGGTTGCCATCTTTGACCGATTATCAATGCATAAACTGAATTTATAGCTAAATCATAAAAACATTTTTTAGACTTAAAATTACAGAAACAGTTTCTCCACGGGTTCATCGCTAGGGATCATCTTTCCCAGCGAGGTCCCCGTGAGAAAACTTATTTCCTCAATCTCCAATATATTCGAGGGTTATAGTCATACAGTCTTTGTTACGAAATTATAAGAATGATACAAAGGAACATTTTTCATTTAGGCCTTTCGGGGCCACAGTGTCCAACTCCACTATCCAGTAAGTCTCTCTCTGCAAGAGAAGCTTTCCTCGATTTCCCCCTCTTGCTGCCAATGGGATATGATCGAACGCCACACATCGCAAAGCAGAAAGTGGATGTTGCTTTTCCAAGAAATGTCTGGCCACAGGTTTGTCCGATCTGCCATCACGGTAGGCAAGACGGATACTTGACCTGTGGCCTCTGATTCTCTCGCACAGAGCTGTCTCTGTCTTTCCTATATAACTCAGTCCACAAGGACATGTGAGTTTATATATGACAAATTCTGTGCGACAGTGTATCCTATGAGCAATCTTATATAATTTACCCGTATGTGGGTGAGAGAGTGTTTTAGATGGAATGATATGCCCACAGGTTACACACCCTAGGCATCTAATGCATCCATTGTTCGTCTTCCCTCTTTGTGAGGGACTATAACAATGGATGGGATCAGTTTTCACTAATAGATCCCGTAGATTCCGATTTCTCTTGTAGCAAAACATCGGTTTAGATGTCAATTCTTTTGGAAGCGTTGCATCTTGTTGTATCATATTCCAATTTCGGCTGATGGACTCCGTTATTTCCTGGCTTGCAGAGTGTAGTTTCATGGGGAATACCACTCTATTTATCGTTTCCTTTAAAGGAATCCTTTCCTTGTTAAAGTATTGTTGTTTTGCTTGACATAGAGCCTTTTCCAATACTGGACGTCTATATCCCCTCTTGGCGAACTTAGCATACATCATTTTTAATTGTTCTTCCCTTTGCTCTTCTTGAGAGTTGTTCCTATATACTCTTAAAAATTGAGAGAGCGGTAATTATTTTTTTAAGTGTGGCGGGTGAAAACTTTTGGCGTGCAGAATGGTGTTCCGGTCCGTGGGTTTAGTGTACAATTTGTACTCAAGTTTGTGATTAATGACAGAAAGTTCTATGTCAAGAAATTGAACATTTTTTGAATCAATATGTGAGGTCACTTTAATCGGTGTCGGTAAGTTGTTAATGTATTCAATCAATGTGTCTGCTTCTTCATGTGTTCCATTCCAGAGTATTAAGATGTCATCGATGAATCGATAATATCGTATTATTTGGTTCTGGAATTGTGTCAAAATATATTTCTGCTCAAAATCAAACATGAACGTATTGGCATACATGGGGGCCATCGCTGCCCCCATAGAAGTGCCTGAGACTTGTAAGAACCATTGGGTCTCAAACCTAAAATAGTTATTCCGTAATGCCAATGACAACAATTCCATTGTAAACTCTATGGGGGGTCCACAGTAATGTGCAGAACTGGACAAGAGTTCCCTCATAGCCTCGATACCCTCTTCGTGCGGAATAACAGTATATAAACTGTTGATGTCCATAGTAATAAATAACCCATCAAACTCTTCTATTTGTCTCAGATTTTGTATGAGGCTATTTGTGTCCTTAATACAAGTTGGAATCGCAGTGACAGGTTGTTTAAAAAGATGATCAAGGTACTTGGCTATAGGCTCCAAGATGCCATCCACTGCGGACACGATTGGTCTGCCTGGTGGGTTAGATGGATTTTTATGGATCTTTGGAAGTGTATATAGCACAGGAGTACGGGGATGGGTTTTCTGCAGATATTCAAACAGCTCTGTTCCAATAAAGCCCGCCCTCAATCCAAATTGGAGTGTTTCCTCAATTTGCTGTGCAATATCACTAGTTGGATCTTTATCCAGTAGTTGGTAAGTTGTTTCTACTGCCAGTTGTTTATGGATCTCACTTGCATACTGAGCGTAATTGAGTACCACTATACCCCCGCCCTTATCTGCGGGTCGGATGATGATTGTTGGATCTGACGCCAGTCGACGAACCAAAGAGTGTTGTTCCTTTGTAAAATTCCAATATAGTGGTTTATGTTTCTTCAGAGCGTCCGTAGTCTCATTCTTCACCGTGGATAAGAATGTTCTAATCGTGGGTTGGTTTGTTGGAGGATCAAATTGACTAGGTTTCCTGAACAGTTGTTGGTTAGATTTCAAATTCTGATCCCCTGGCTTTTGATTTTTTATTGAAAAAATCTTTCAACCTTAGTGTACGGCCAAATTTATATAATTCCACGTTCCACTGGAACTGATTTGGAGCCTTAGTAGGTATAAATGATAACCCCTTGTTGAGGATATCCAGCTCCTGGTGGTCAAGTGGTCTATCTGATAAATTAAAGACGGGGATTATTTCCGCACTGGTGGTTTCCCTCTGAGTCCAGTGGGCTCGTCCTTTTTGTCCCCTTCTAGTGGCAAATCTTTTTCGTGTTTGTTTTTGTTCCTTGTAGAGACTATTTGTGGAAGTATATTCTCCGAATGTGCCTCCATTTCTAAAAAATCCCTCGGCTGAGTTAAGTGACGTCCTTCATTTTCTGACCCTGATTCACCTGAGGTGACATCTATTGTCGTCACGTTTGGTTTGATGATCCGTTTTCTAAATCTTCTTGGTCGAGTACGTTGTTCTCCCGACAACCATCTGTAGACAGTGTGCTCAGAGTAGTCTTGTTGTATACGTTCCAATTTTTGCCTTTTAAACTTTATCAGCTGATTTTTATACTTTAGTAGCTCCTCATTGAGTTTGAGTAGTATGTTAATTCCTTCCTGAGAGTTTAACAGGATTGCCTCCTCACTCTCCAGTAGTTGAATTTTCTTACGAATTTCCATGAGATCTTCTTTCACGTCCTGTATGGTAATCAACATCAGATCTAGTGTTGTAAGTCTCGAGACTTACACTGGGAGCTGACAGAGGGAGCTGCACAGACCGCGCGGAGGAGGAGAGAGCTGACAGGAGCTGCAGGAAAGGTAAGTACAGCTCTGCCAGCACCCCTCTCCCCCCACTGAACTACCAATGACACTGGACCACCAGGGAAGGAGCCCTGGACGAAAAAAAAAAAAGATAATTAAAAAAAAAATTAATAATAATGAAATAATAAATAATAATAATTAAAAAAAAATAATAATGTAAAAAAATAAAAAAATAATAATTAATAATATATCAAATGCCCACCCCCACCAACACATACACAAACACACACTGCATCACACACTGCATCACACACTCACACTTCATTCATATACACACACTGCACTCACACACACACTGCACTCACACACGCACTGCACTCACACACGCATTGCACTCACACACGCACTGCACTCACACACGCACTGCACTCATACACGCACTGCACTCATACACGCAGTACTCACGCACTGCACTCACGCACTGCACTCATACACGCACTGCACTCATACACGCACTGCACTCATCCGCACACTGCATTCATACGCACACACTGCATTCATTATATACACACACTGTAAATAAATATTCAATTAATATAATTTTTTTAGGATCTAATTTTATTTAGAAATTTACCAGTAGCTGCTGCATTTCCCACCCTAGTCTTATACTCGAGTCAATAAGTTTTCCCAGTTTTTGGGGGTAAAATTAGGGGCCCCGGCTTATATTCGGGTCGGCTTATACTCGAGTATATACGGTATTTAGGGGAAACCAGAGTTCAACAACAATTAAGCTCTCATATAAAAAAAACAAAAAAACAGGCACTTGTGAAGCTAAAATATAAAAATTGTGAATAACTGTCATACTTATACAATTTATGTATATATTTTAAGAAATACCCTTTTGTATTAAATATGCCAATATAAAAATTGAAATGCAAGAAACATATTGAATATTACCATTTGAAACCACAGATCAAAGAAAAAAGTGAAATGTTATGTAAACCTGTATTAATGTTTTAATATTTAATCTCCTAATTTGTTATGTTTGCTAATGTGCTAATTGAAAGCTTTTGATATCATCACATTACTATACATGATAACTGAAACCATGACAACTAGAAAATTTATAGTTAATGACAATCATCCTCATTAATGTCCAAATTAAGTGAAAATTTAAATGTCATATTACTTTCCCTAATATTTATTGTGATTTGTAAAATATTTGCATGTCAGACATGGCTAGAAATGTTATATGTAGCTGAAAAATGTTGTCATGATAAATGTTATTCACAGTACTGTAAGTATCTGAAACAGGACTGTTAAAAAAACTTAAATTATAAAGCCATGGGTGACTGGGAATTAGTATTTGATAAAGCCAAATAATATGATTTCATGGTAAACTAATCAATTAAATTTATATATCACATGTGAATGAAATATATCAAACTACTGGTTAAAGGGAAACTATAGTCACCAGAACAATGCAGGTATTTTAATATAAGCACTGCCTTTTCAGAGAAAATGGACACATCTAGTGGCAGTCTCTCAGATGGCCATTAGAGGTGCTTCCTGGGTAAGTGTTGCACAATGATGTTCATCGTGTTCTTTTCTGCATGGAGACCCTTAACATTCCTCAAAGATATGCATTGATTCAATGCATTGCTATGATGAGATGCTGATTAGTTAGTGTTTTCCCAATGTTTTTTCCCAATAGTCTCCCAATGTTTTCCTATGGGAAAGCATTGGATTGCTGATATCGTTAATTTCGATGATCTCAGACAAAGAGGCAGAGCAGGGTGTGGCCAGCCATGAGTAAGCTCACCTTTCCCTTAGCTGACTGGGGGGCCAGCCAGCTAAACATTGCTTTTACAGCTATAGTGACAGGAATACATGTTTATATTCCTTCCACTAAAATGTTCCTTTAACCCCTTAAGGACACATGACGTGTGTGACACGTCATGATTCCCTTTTATTCCAGAAGTTTGGTCCTTAAGGGGTTAAGCTATGTTATATGAAGGATGCATAACAGCCAAAGGTATGACCTCAGATTGATACAATCTGGACCTGTATTTGTGTGGCACCTAGCCTCCAAAAAAATAAATAAATAATAATTAAAAAATATGCATGTCTATGTGAGTGAGTCAATGTGACCCCCATATTACTATAGAAAGGATTTAATCCTCCCTTATGCCCCTGCCTGACATCTCTTGAGTGGAGCATATCAATTAAGTAGGGGACAGCCTTCGGCTGCTGAACTGCTAATACTCCATCCTATGGGCAGTGGTATAGGGTTATTAGAATAAAGGAGTATGTGTCTACTGTCCCCACCTATCTCCCCACTACTGTGCAGCAGTAAAATATAGTTTAAAAAAATAGTGAATGGACAGCTATAGCTGCCCAGTTACTAGGAAAGGGCTATGTCAATACTGGAGTTTGGACAATTTTCCACTCACAGACAGTGTGTGGCAGCTAAAAAAAAATATGGGAACATTCCAGTATCCCTCTCACTGTGCCCATTTGCAGTGTGAGGGTCAAATATGGGGAGAGACCAGCATAGTAACAGAGTTACTCTTGGTGAGAGGACCCCAGGCAACAAAAATATCACATGATCACACAACTGGCCTGGAGCTTGGAGGCTCTGAACTCAAAGGTACAAAACCTCGGAGAGCTGATTGACTCTGGACTATCATTTAAACAGCAGATTTTCTTTGTAATAAAACCTGCCTACTTGCAACTGAAAAACAAAGCCAGGATACAACACTTAATTTCACCAGATGATATTCCAACATTAATCCATGCATTTGTATCCTCTCGGCTAGATTACTGCAATGTACTTTACTTGGGCCTCCCAGAAAAAAGAACTCCATCACCTTTAGACTGTACAAAATGCAGCAGCCAGACTACTGACCAATCAAACTCGCTCCTGCCCCATGACACCTGTTCTCCACCCCCTGCATTGGCTTCCAATTAAATGGCGAACATATTTTAAAATTGTCCTGCTAACCTTCAAAGCCTTAAACAATCAAGGCCCACAGTACCTGAAAGAGCTCCTGATACCCTACATTCCATCCTGTTCACTTCGGTCAGCCAGCAAATCCTTCCTGTCATTGCCAAGAATAAAGACAGACTTTGCCCCTCCCTTCTGGAACTCTTTACCGTGCGCAATCAGAGAAGCACCGTCCTTACAGACTTTTAAAAAAAAAGAAGCTAAAGACCCATCTCTTCCATCAGGCATTCAGTCCACTCAGCTGACCTTCAGAAACTCCTAACTTTTATGTATTTATGTTTGTATACTTGTATAGTGCTTTGAGTCTCACAGGGAGAAAAGCGCTATACAAATCGCAAATTCTTCTTCTTATTATTATTATATACAAATATGGGGGGCCAATTAACGAGCAGAACAGATTTCATTATTTGATGTTATAATCAGTGTAGCAGACTATATTCCCTTGTGTTCGGTTGTCCGTACCCCCTTGTTTGTCTCTCGAATGACTGGTGTGTGGTCCCCTTGTTATGCCCCAGCGAACACTGACCTCCCCTGGCTGTTAACCACAAATTAACAACTTGACACCATCGCTTGAGTGCTTTCCCTTTTTGTCTCCCGAACGCAGGCAGCTTTACCTGGTCGTTGAACACCTGGAACTATTTTCAGCCTCGCATCTCCTCAAACCCAGGCAAAGATGGTACCACATCCCATCCCACTTCCCGACCAACTAGACAAATGGTGTTCGGGTGATAGGATGTACAGAACAGGTGGAGCATTTGCTCCACAGCAGCCAGGGGGAGCGTTCGTTGGTGTTAACACAGGAACCCCCTGAAAGTCGACTGGCAATCTTGCCCAATCCTCTGGAACTGTTTTGGTCGGTCAAAACTTTATTCAAACAGAACTTTCATTCTACTGAACCGATGTGAATGCTTTTTGGATATGTTATGCACTCAGAACGGGGAATTTCGGGAATATTCTTTTTGTGGGGTCCTGTATTCCTTTCGTGTATTTTGGGGGTATTTTAAAAATGTATGTAAGTTTCTGTATTTGAGAGATAATTGAGTTATCCTAATTTGAGCTCAATTATTTCTCAAACACAAAGGTTCTTGGAACGATACCTCTGGGTTCTTGATGTGAAAACCCCATGCTAGTGGCCAGTGCATAAAAGCCATGTGTGGCAGAATAAACTTTAGTTGTACTCCCAGAACTGTGTGTCGTCCAGTTACTGGTGAGGAGGTGGGTTAATTACTTGGCAATTTCTTGTTCCTGATTTATACTCGCGGTGATCCATTGGAAGAAAGTCCTGGGCATGACTAGGGCTCTGCTACAATCAGAAGCATCATTAAAGAAGCACTGCTCATGTCATTAAAAAGAGCTGTGACAGATAGCTGCTGCCTAGTGTCCCACTAATCTTGGGGAAACTGGGAGTACACCACTGTCATATGAAAAATCCCTTTGTATAACTCTTACACTAGCCAACTACAGAACAATTAAAAACCACTACATTTTCCACCACTAGTAAGAACAATACTTTTTACCCTTCCACTTTTGTCTGTATCTTCTAACATTCCTCATATATCTTTCAAAAATAATGAAAATCATTCAATTAACAGGCTCTAAAACTAAAAAGAATCTAAAATACACAAATACACATAGTACTATATTGAGAGTCTAATCTGCTCTAAATGTAATTATTCCACTGACAAAAATAAAATATTCAAATGCAATTCTTGTTGACTAAATTACTGAGGAACTATTTTTAATAACAATCCCAAAACACAATTTCAACCACCAACAACATTTAACTGCATGATATGCATAGTCAGCTGTTCATCACATTACCGTTTGATTTCTTAAGGAAAGCTGCCCTGAAAGCTAAAGCTGCTACTGGAGAAAATGTCAAGGATGCTATTGTTTATACCACAAATGCTACTATGCCAACATCAGCACTTCACAAAATGCAAAATGTGGAGAAGGACTAGAACACCACTAATCAATATTTAGTATATTTGACATGGAGGTAACAGGAGATAAAAGACTGCTGCCATCTTACCTCTCCATCTTATATTTCGTTTTTATCAATGTGGAGCTACTGACTGGCTTAGAGCGTATTCTCATTGCTCTAGCCAATCAGTGGTGCCACTGCCCCGCAGCACTCTGCGCTTCCTGTAACTGAGATTCAGAAGCTGAATGCCCTCAGGTGGACCTGAAGATCGACACTGAAGACAACTGTTGGTGTTAAACTGTTCAAGAATAGTTTAACCTCTGCAGATAAGAGTGCACCTAGGGGCCTCCTCGCACCAGAATAACTTCATGTAGATGAAGTTTATATGCATGACGGATTTCATGAGATCTGGATTCTTTCCACCAATAACCGAATATGCCTTGGGAATATCCCAGCCTACATTCTACAGGATCCTGCTGAGGATGCTGGAGATGTTAAGAATATTCACCTGAGGATTTGTAGATTACCCTTACACACCACAGCATTGCTCACTGCCTGCATCTATACAAGTTATTTAATTTGTTTTCTTAGCAGTTATGCCAGGGAAACAGATCTTCTATTTTAGCTCTGTAACACTCTGAAGCAAACTTGCAAATAAAGATAGTAAATACCACAGATCTCTAAATTGACTTCTGAGTGTGACTGCACTTAACTACAGTGTGGCTATTTATGCTGCTTAGTATATTGAGGGGAATTTTTTTTTTAATGTTAACTAATTGACTTGGTCATTTATTCTTTATTCATGTATTCGATTGAGCTATGTTGCCCTAAAAATGTTTCAATTTGTCACTAAAGATGGACCATTTGCTTTCAATGTTTTTATTTTTAGCTTTGCAACATAAGTAAAACTAAAAAAACGATAATTCTTTAAAATCTTTTTTTTTTTTTTTTTTTAGTTGACCTTTCTTGAATAAATCTTTTGAGCAATTGCATAATAATAGAGAATTCAACAATGACCAAATTAATCTGCAAATTTTTTAACACATTGTTTTGTTACTGTCTGTATATTGTATGACAATAATCAGTTAACACAATTTAAATGTGTTTTAACCTATTTATTTTCACATGTCCATGTAGTGCATTCACATTTTCTGTAGTACCAATTATTTTTGTAGGCAGATGCAATTTAGAAAATACATTTTAGTTTGTCAGTTTGTTTTGAAGTACAGGAACAGTGTCAAACTGAATTCTCAAATAGATTTTTCATATTGAAAATGATTTATATACCCAGATGTATAGGAATAAATAACAAAATAACACATCAATTTCAGAAGGTTTTACACAAAAGACCCTGTTATACCGTACTATCCCTGGTAAGGAAGATCTCTGTGTGTTTGTGCTGTTGAAAGTAATTGTTTGTTTTTTTTTTGGTTTGTTTTTTTAGGATTTATTTCAAATACCATTTTTTATCGCGTCAAAGATTTAGTTCTATAAATAAACACTGCTTTCGTATTTGCCATGTAAAATAAAATTATATTCAACAGATTAAATCTGTTGATTGGTGATGCTACAACTTGATGTATATAATAGTATTGAGATTATGTCTTAATGGTATATCAGTAGTACTTATATTGATCCTGATTCCTTAATAGATGCAACATGGGCTGGTGCAGGGAAATTGCATCTTCTAAACCTTAACATTTGTCCCCTTTCTCTCAGTGTCATCCTGGTGTGAAGTCCTGGAGCCTGGACCAGTTAATTCAAGTGGGATAGCAGTCACCAAGGTTAGTTGATCTTTGTCTGATAGCGATTACACACTGTAATAATGTAACTGTGAAAGCAGGTACAATGGGGCAGCCTTCTTGCGACTTATCAAGAAAGCTGTGCTTAAGTGTACAATGCTGTGGGGCAGGGAGCAGGGAGGCCAGTCACAGATACTGGCTGGGAACAAGCCTCACAGTTTTCAATCCAGTGTGCTTATGCTCATCTCAGAGCACTTAGGCAGGGACCTGAGACCCACAGGTCACATTGCATATCGCTACCTTAAGGGTGTATTTAGGTATGTGTACTCCTGAAGGTGTGTTTGCGTTTTTGTAGGTGCAAAGTTTTTTGGGTGTTTTTGAGGGTGTAACTTCATGAAAGTTTCTACTTCTGAGTGAGTGACAAATGCCAAACACCCTATGTATCCCGGGGCACTCAAGCATTGAAACACACACACACGAACTCTTCACAGACACACTTCTCCATTTATGCATACAGACAAACACTCTACAGAAAATCCCCCCTACACACAGTGACACCGATATACCCTTATATATATGGGTTTTATAGTCATTTAGTTTTTCTTACCACTCATAAACAATGTGGATAAAACAAAAAGAGAACACAGAATTCTATCTACAAATGTCAAAATACAAATGTAGCAAGCTGTGTGAACCTGGAGAAATACTGTAGTCTAGGCAAAGTCTATTATATACATTATTAACAAAGATTGAAATAACCTTGTATAAAGTAAGTTAAAAAAGTAGATAGAAAGAACATAAACCTTAGATGATATACATATATCACTATTATAATCAAAAAACCACAAATAGCTACTGTGAGCTTTATTTAATCTGGCTCTATATACTTCTGCAGTATTAGGACTGTTATATCTAGTATATCAGACAGGGAGCAAAAGGGTAAATTAAACTACCACCTCAACCTATCCTCTAGTGTGCAAATGCACTTAGTGTAATGCAATAATCCCAAACTATATCAGGTCCTCAAAATACTGATTGGGGCAGCGTATCCAGTGATCACCTAAATAAGCACATAATAGTATAGAACGCTGCCTCCTAAGAGAGCCAATAGAAAGGATATAGCAGTATATATACACAAAAGTAAGATGAGGTCATATATTAAAAAGGATTATGAGAGGTACAGAACATAGATATCGTGAAGCTTAGAATGCTCACGACATATCTATGAATTGAGTATAGGTTACAAGGAAGTCCTATGAGAGAAAGCGAAAAGAACAGATAATAGCAAGTACTGCAAATAAATCTAGCAGTCTGAATAATAAGTTATCTCTCGCTTCCTAAATGTAACTACTAGACCTCTACAGTGGTAGATAAAAATAATATAGTATCTACTTAACCCCTTACCGACCATGGACGGAAATTTTCCGTCAACCTTGTCCTTCAGTTAAGGACCGTTGACGAAAAATCTCAGTCATTTACTAAAGTTAACCCCAGATCGCCGCAATCGCGGCGATCGCGGGGTTAACGGTGCTCCGGTCTGCCTCTGTATTAGAGGCAGACCGGGAGCACCCGATCGGTCTGCCCCAGCACTGGTGCTCGCTCTGACAGGCTGTCAGAGCGAGCACATGTGCTCCATATACTCACCTTCCGCCTCCCTGCACTTCCGGGTTCTGTGTGAAGTGCAGGGAGACGGATTAGTGCTGCTGATCTTCTCCCTGTGTAAAAAAAATAAATAAAGTTAAATCCCACCCCCCCTTTCCCCTGCTTTAATAAAATTAACCCCTTCCCTGCCAATTGATCACTGACTGCAGTGATCAATTTGCAGGGTATACATTTTAATGTCATCTGATTTATTTTTTTAACCCCTGAGGGTTAATTATTATTTTTTTAACCCTCAGGGGTTAAATTTATTTTATTAATTAATTTAAATATTTAAAAATTATATATTTAGCTAGCTGGGATGGGTGGAAGTTAGTGGGAAAAAATACCACCCCCCTTTACCCAGTCTAAATAAAAATTAACCCCTTCCCTTCCAGTTGATCACTATTATACTGTGTATTATACTGTGATCTAATTTTTTTAACCCCTGAGGATTAACTTTTATTTATTTTTTTTAACCCTCAGGGGTTTAATTTATTGAATTAATTCATTTAAATATTTTACAATTATATATTTTGCTAGTTGGGGTGGGTGGGAGTTATAGGAAAATGGGGAATTTACTGTTAGTGCTGCTTACTGCTAGTTAGGGGTTAACGGTAAAAGAAAAGTTTAGAAAAAAAATAAGAAGTGTAAAAAACGTTAAGAAAGTGTAAAACATTTAATAAGTAAAAAAAAAGTTTCAAACCGGGTTTTACAAAGTAAAAAAAGTTTTACAAAGTAAAAAAATACATAAAAAATGCTCATTACCACTACACTTGGTACAAGCTAGCGGAAAAATGATCCCACGCTAAGGTTCAAAATAGGCCTTTTGAAATACCCTGGGATGTCTTCTTTACGAAATGGTATGGCTTTATGGGGTATTTGGATTATATAGCCTGGTAAAATACTCTAAAATGGGACATGGGCACAGTGTAAAAATTTAAAGTTTGAAAAGAACTGGAATGGCTGTGTCCCAAATGTGCCCCTCCGATGTCCACATATACCAGGCAAAGGTACATACGGGGGTATTGCTGTACTCAGCTGACATAGCTGAGCAAAATATGAAGTATTATACAGTCGTAGCACACATACGATTTGCAAAATATACTGTGCAAACTCACTTTGTGTGTCAAAAAGGGAAAAAAACACACATATTACCACTACACTTGGTACAAGCTAGCGGAAAAATTATCCCATGCTAAGGTTCAAAATATGCCTTTTGAAATACCCTGGGATGTGTCCTTTAAGAAATGGTATGCCTTTATAGTGTAGTTGTAATATGTAGCCTGCTCAAGTGCTCCAAAGTGAGACACGGACGCATCAAAACCCTCCATGAAAATTCACACTTAAAAACCTTAACTTGTTACGTCTCTTTTACAGCAGTGTAACTTCACAAAATAGTGTCTAGGTCATACATTGGGCATATTGTTTCACTCAGAAGACTTAGCTGAGCAGAATTTGGGGGTTTGAACTTAGTGGCACATATGAAATGTACAAAATGCCCAGCAAAAATGTAATCCGTATGTAAAAAATGCCCAAAATTATTTTTACCACATACTTTGGCATATATTGGTGAAAAAATGGGGGCATGTTAAAGCACAATATGCACCATATGAGAAACCCTGAGGTGTCTACTTTTACAAATGGTAGGCCTTTGTGTGTTTTTTTTGAACAGTCAAACTGCTATAATACCCCAAATTGAAGCATAGGCCCATTAAATCCGCCTCTCAAAATTCTACTGTAAATGTTGAAACGGAAAGGTCTCCTATATGGCACTGTAGCGAAGTAGTGCCAAAGACATACAATGGGGGTACCTTTGTACTCAGCAGAAGTAACTGAACACATAATAAAACTTTGTACAGGAATAGCACACACCAACTTTACAAAATACACATGAGAAGTTCTTTGTTATAAGTTTGTGTGCCAAAAAAAACAAAAAACTAAATTTTACTACAATATTTTATCTGCTCCTTGTAAATGGGATAATGATGGAATAACATACACCTGGCCATGAAACAGCTGAGCAGCCAATTGTCCCATTACTTTTGGTCCCTTGAAAAGTGGGAGGCACATATACAAACTGTTGTAATTCCTACACCGTTCACCTGATTTGGATGTAAATACCCTCAAATTAAAGCTGAAAGTCTGCAGTTAAAGCACATCTTGTTCATTTCATTTCAAATCCATTGTTGTGGTGTATACAGCCAAAAAGATTAGAATGGTGTCGATGTCCCAAAAATTATGGACCTGACCTTAATTCTGGTATTGGGTCTGTATACCAAAGAAAGCGATGTAATGCCATTTACAACGTAGAGGAGTGGGCGGAGTTCGATACAATCATTATCCTATGACCATCCCACTCAAATGACGTCACCGGGTTTGCCCCGCCGAATAGATCTATCCGGCACGGGAAACGCCGGTCACGCCACTGGCAATTACATGACGGGGATTGGAGGAAAGATTAACAAGTTATTGGCAGATAAGGTAAATAAGCGACTTTTTGAACACTAGTTAGTTTGCCTCTGATGAAGGTGCTCTTGCGTAGCACCGAAACGCGCGTCAGGCGTTTATTATTTTTCTTTTTTATGGACACTACACATTGATCATGGCATGGCACTGAATTTATTTATAGACACAGAGGAAAATGAGATACGGCTGTGCATAATCTAGAACAGGAAAAGAAAAAAATACATAGTGTAATACTGCAACAGTAAATAATAATGCGCTGATACAATAATGCACTCACAAGATCAAAGTAAATAATGCGCCAGAAAGGTGCCTGCCCCGGTAAACTTTGGGCGGCTGAATGCCTCCACTCTCCACTGGAACTCCAAGCGGACCAAAAAAATGGAATGAGACTTCGAAGTAGGTAGGTAAAAAAATATATGCAAATTTATTGTGGAATAAAGGCTATAAATATTAGCCCCATTAAATAAAATGAAATAAAAACGCAAGAAAGGTCCTACGCGTTTCGTTCCTATGCAAAGGAACTTCCTCAGGGACCAGAATACAAATAAATAAAATCAATCCATACAAAAAATGCATACAGTATTATCCCCCCAATAAGTCTCTATAAATAGGGCAAAAGCCCTTAGTTCATTGGTGGATCCGGTGGGAGTTACCCTTAATTCATGATCTTGTTCAGTTGTGGAGTGTCCAGAAAACCTGTTCAGGTGTGGAGAAGGTGTTCCAACGATCATTCATGGCGTGAATCGGTGAAACAAGAACACTTTAGAAAGAGAGATCCGGTTAGCCAAGCAGGTCAGTAGAAATCAGTTATTGAGGGATAAACCTCAGAGTGATACGCCTAAGGAAAATAACTTTTCAACAGCTTTCCTAACACAATTTAACACTGATCACAATAGAATAAAAAAATGTTTACAACAATACTGGCCAATTCTGCTACAGGACCCAGTTTTGGGGACTTCTTTACCACAACAACCTAAAGTTATTTACAAAAAAAACAAAAACCTTAAAAACATGCTAGCTCCCAGCTATGCCCTTAAGTCCACTAATCAAAATGCTTTAAATACACTAGGATCCTTTAGAGGATGCAATACATGTAAAGCTTGTACCACTAGTCTTGTATTTAGAACTAATTCTTTCTTTAGTTACAGCACAGGAGAAAAGTTTAACATCAAGATGGACATCGGTTGCCACACGGACTTTGTCGTTTATCTACTGCAATGTCCGTGTGGCAAGCAGTATGTGGGTCGCACTAAAAGGGCTCTCAAGATAAGGTTCATGGAACATCTTAATAATATTAAAAAGAAATTAGAGACCCATTCTGTGCCCACCCACTGTAATACTTGTCCCCTGTTCTCTTTTTCCAACTTCAAGTGTGTGGAAATAGAAAGAGTATTACCTTACTGGAGGGGAGGAGTTAGACTCAAAAAATTATCACAACGCGAAACATTCTGGATACATAAACTCCAGACCCTTCACCCAAAAGGACTTAATCATGATATAGATCTCATATGTTTTCTGGATTAGCTTTACTTTTTTGTCCCACAGCAGTGCATTTGTAGGAGGGATTTTCTTCTTTTTCTTTTTCTCTCCTTTTTTATAAAGGATGGGAAATCTGTATTTTGTCAGATGAATCCACATTACCAAATAACTACAGGAACAGGTTTATTAAGGATATTCAAATGATGGACACCACTAGATCATTAAGATATACCATATGTAGCAATTTGTATTATGGATGATATGATTAACTTATTTTTAATACTTGAAACACATGAATATTAGAAAATAAATTCATATAAATTAATTCACATAAAAAATTAATGTAATAACACTCTGTATATTAAGGTGTAAATATGGATAATTTTTTTAACAAATTTTTGAACGGATAAACACTGGTTATGAACAGCACCCTATATGATTGATGGCCGTTCATTAATACAACATCACTGATTATTATTATTATTATTATTTTGGAGCATTTATTTATTATGTTTGTTTAAGTTGTATGACAATCCATATATTGGGTTTATTTATTTTTATTAAATATCACATTAAAGAGTTCACTATATTAATAATATATTTGGAATATGCTTAATTTCATATTAAAATACTATATTGATAAAGGGTTAATTGAGATTCCCATATACTTAATTGTGGCAACAGGACATTAGGGTAGTATTAACTCAATCTGTGTACTCTATGTTCTATAAAATTGACTATTCCTATTCCCCTTTGTTAGGAGATAGCTGGTTATAACATGCTCCAGTTTTATTTCTTTTTTCATTAACATTAGGACTGCCATATCCCTGGCAACCTCTAGGTGGCAGTATGTTTAATTATTTCTTATTTTTGAGCTGGAACGCATAGGGCAATGGAACACGGAAGTGTAAACGGACTGCCACGTCCGGTTTCCGGTTTCACTAATTCGCGCCATGAATGATCGTTGGAACACCTTCTCCACACCTGAACAGGTTTTCTGGACACTCCACAACTGAACAAGATCATGAATTAAGGGTAACTCCCACCGGATCCACCAATGAACTAAGGGCTTTTGCCCTATTTATAGAGACTTATTGGGGGGATAATACTGTATGCATTTTTTGTATTGATTGATTTTATTTGTTTGTATTCTGGTCCCTGAGGAAGTTCATTTGCATAGGAACGAAACGCGTAGGACCTTTCTTGCGTTTTTATTTCATTTTATTTAATGGGGCTAATATTTATAGCCTTTATTCCACAATAAATTTGCATATATTTTTTTACCTACCTACTTCGAAGTCTCATTCCATTTTTTTTGGTCCGCTTGGAGTTCCAGTGGAGAGTGGAGGCATTCAGCCGTCCAAAGTTTACCGGGGCAGGCACCTTTCTGTTGCATTATTTACTTTGATCTTGTGACTGCATTATTGTATCAGCACATTATTATTTACTGTTGCAGTATTACACTATGTATTTTTTTCTGTTCCTGTTCTAGATTATGCACAGCCGTATCTCATTTTCCTCTGTGTCTATGTATATGTTGTAAAAGGTCAAGAACTGGGTCACGACCTTGAGAGGCTGTTTTTGACTTGATCAGATAAGTATATCTGGATACCATTGTCATTTATTTAGAGGTATCATATATATACATACTGTTCTTTCTTTCTTACTGAATTTATTTCACTGTTTCCTTTTTTACTTTAAGTAGATACTATGTTATTTTTATCTACCACTGTAGAGTTCTAGTAGTTACATTTAGGAAGCGAGAGATAACTTATTATTCAGACTGCTAGATTTATTTGCAGTACTTGCTATTATCTGTTCTTTTCTCTCATAGGACTTCCTTGTAACCTATTCTCTATTCATAGATATGTCGTGATCATTCTAAGCTTCACGATATCTATGTTCTGTACCTCTCATAATCCGGTTTAATATATGGCCTCATCTTACTTTTGTGTATATATACTGCTATATCCTTTCTATTGGCTCTCTTAGGAGGCAGCGTTCTATACTATTATGTGCTTATTTAGGTGATCACTGGATACGCTGCTCCAATCAGTATTTTGAGGACCTTGTATAGTTTGGGATTATTGCATTACACTAAGTGCATTTGCACACTAGTGGATAGGTTGAGGTGGTAGTTCAATTTACCCGTTTGCTCCCTATCTGATATACTAGATATAACAGTCCTAATACTGCAGAAGTATATAGGGCCAGATTAAATAAAGCTCACAGTAGCTATCTGCGTTTTTTTCATTATAATAGTGATATATGTATATCATCTAGGGTTTATGTTCTTTCTATCTACTTTTTTAACTTACTTTATACAGGGTTATTTCGATCTTTGTTAATAATGTATATAATAGACTTTTCCTAGACTACAGTATTTCTCCAGGTACACACAGCTTGCTACATTTGTATTTTGACATTTGTAGATAGCATTCTGTGTTCTCTTTTTGTTTTCTCCACTTTGTGCTTTGGGGTTAAGCCCCTGGAGACCCCTGGAGACCCCTGGAGTCTCCCGATGGTACTAAGGTGTTTTTTTTTCTACTGGAACACCAACTCTGTTGGTTGATGTACAGCGGAGATTAACCATCCATATATAAACACTCATAAACAATGCAAATTATTTTAAAGAAGCCCAGAGCAATGAAATAAAAAGTATTTGACATGAGTTTGATTGTTATTACGTAAATATTCTCATTTTACTTGCACTTGTGTCAAGCATTTTGTTCATTCACGGGTCCTCTACTTCCCTGCATGTGACTTGAACAGACTTTCTAAACACTTCCTGTAAAGTATTTCGGTGACTATAGTGTCCCTTTAACACCAATATAGCTCATTTGATAAAACTTTCCAAACTATGTCAGTCAAAGTATTTTAAATTCACTTTGAATTCAGTTTGATTTCTTGAAACATTTTATTTCAATAAATAATCCTGAAAAGGTGTCCTCTTCTTAAAATGCTTTGAATATTGTGCTGGACAAACACTCAGGGCCCTCAAGTTTTTGGAATCACCTTGAAGGTATAGTGTCACTGTCATTATCATTTTTTGACCATATTTAGGTTGCAATGATGAATTGAGACCTACAGGGTAAACTACTAACGTGAGCTAATTTTAGGTCAGTGAAAAATTAGAATTTGAAATCCTTTTCGTAAATAACCCTGCAATTTTGACACAACCATCAGGGTCATGGCCACCCAAGGTTCATTGATGCATGTGAGGGGGAAGCTGGTCCGACCACACTGAAGAGCCACAGTAGCTCAAATTGCTGAAAAACTTAATGCTGGCCATGACAGAAATGTGTCAATACACACTGTGCCTTGCCGTTTGCTGAGTATGGGGCTGCGTAGCTGCAGCTCATGATGACCAGTTCACCGCCAAAAGCGCATTCGATGGTGTTGTGAGAGTGAGAAGTGGATCATGGAGCAATAGAAAAAGGTTGCCTAGTCTGATGAATCAAGTTTTCTTTTAGATCAAGTGGATAATGCATGTGCGTCTTTTAAATGTGGGAAGAGATTGCAGCATGATGCACTATGGGAAGAATTCAGTGTTATGCTCTGGGCAATGTTCTGCTGGAAAATCCTGTGTCCTGGCTTTTTATGTGAATGTTACTTTGACACCTATCTAAAGATTGTTGCAGAGCACGTGCATCCCTTCATGGCAATGGAGTTCGCTGATGACAGTGACCTCTTTCAGCAGGATAATGCAATCTGCTACACTGCAAAAAAGGATGGTTTGAGGATCATGACAAAGGGTTAAAAAATATGCATGTCTCAATCTGATTATCAACAAATCCAATGCATGGAGGCTCCACCTCACAACTTGCAGGATTTGAAGGATCTGCTGCTAAAGTCATATAACACAGGACATGTTCATAGTTCTTGTAATGTCCATGCCTTGATGCATCAGAGCTGTTTTGGCAGCACATGATAATTGGCAGGAGGTTTTAATGTTGTGACTGATCAATGTATATGTATGCATATGTATGCATATGTGTGCATAGGTGTGTAGTTTTATGTATATATGTGTATATATTATATTTAAGTGTATGTATGTGTAGGTATAATTGTGTATATATAGGTGATACTCTAAAATTAGAATATCATGCAAAAGTTCATTTATTTCAGTAATGCAACGTAAAAGGGGAAACTAATATATGAGATAGATACATTACATGCAAAACAAGATAGTTCAAGCCGTGATTTTTCATAAGTGCGAAGACTATGGCTTACAGCTCATGAAAACCCCAAATCCACAATCTCAGTAAATTAGAATATTGTGAAAAGGTGCAATATTCTAGGCTCACAGTCTCCCACTCTAATCAGCTTATTAAGCCATAACACCTGCAAAGGGTTTCTGAGCCTTTAAATTGACTCTCAGTCTGGTTCAGTAGGAATCATGATCATGGCTGCTGACCTGACAGTTGTGCAGAAAACCATCATAAGGAGGGAAAGCCTCAAAAGGTAATTGCGAATGAAGTTGGATGTTCCCAAAGTGCTGTATCAAAGCACATTACTAGAAAGTTATGTGGAAGGGAAAAGTGTGGAAGAATAAGGTGCACAAAGAGCAGGGATGACTGCAGCCTGGAGAGTATTGTCAGGAAAAGGCCATTCAAAAGTGTTGGGGACTTTCACAAGGAATGGACTGAGGCTGGAGTCAGTGCATCAAGAGCCACCACACACAGACGGATCCTGGACATGGGCTTCAGATGTCGTATTCCTCTTGTCAAGCCGCTCCTGAACAACAAACAACGTCAGAAGTGTTTTACCTGGGCTAAAGAAAAACAGACCTGGTCTGTTGCTCAGTGGTCCAAAGTCCTCTTTTCTGATGAGAGCAACTTTTGCATCTGGAGGAAGAATGGAGAGCAACTTTTGCATCTGGAGGAAGAATGGAGAGGAACTTTTGCATCTGGAGGAAGAATGGAGAGGCACACACTGCAAGATGCTGGAAGTCCAGTGTGAAGTTGCCATAGTCTGTGTTGATTTGGGGAGCCATGTCATCTGCTGATGTTGGTCCACTGTGCTTCATTAAGTCCAGGGTCAACGCAGCCGTCTATCAGGAGATTTTGGAGCACTTCATGCTTCCTTCCAGAGACGAACTTTATGGGGATGCTGACTTAATTTTCCAGCAGGACTTGGCACCTGCCCACACTGCCAAGAGCACCAAAGCCTGGTTCAATGACTGTGGGATTACTATGCTTGATTGGCCAGCAAACTCGCCTGACCTGAACCCCATAGAGAATCTATGGGGCATTGCCAAGAGAAAGATGAGAGACATGAGACCAAACAATGCAGAAGAGCTGAAGGCCGCTATTGAAGCATCCTGGTCTTCCATAGCACCTCAGCAGTGCCACAGGCTGATAGCTTCCATGTCACGCCGCATTGAGGCAGTAATTGCTGCAAAAGGGGTCCAAACCAAGTACTGAGTCCACATGCATGCTTATACTTTTCAGAGGTCCGATATTGTTCTATGTACACTCCTTGTTTTATTGATTGCATGTAATAATCTAATTTACTGAGATTGTGGTTTTGTGGTTTTCATGAGCTGTAAGCCATAATCATCGCACTTATGACAAATCATGTCTTGAACTATCTTGCTTTGCATGTAATACGTCTATTTCATATATTAGTTTCCCCGTTTACGTTGCATTACTGAAATAAATGAACTTTTGCACGATATTCTAATTTTTCGAGCATCACCTGTATGCTTTCATGCAAATGGAGGATGCTTTAATTTGATAGGCTGGTCACTGAAGCCCATACACTGTCACCCTCACCCCTGCACACACACATTGTCACTCTCATCAACCACACACACTTCCACCCTTAAACTGACACTGTCACACATCTGGTCCTAGACACAAATGTGCACATGCTCACAGAGACACACATTCACCCACAAAGATACTCACTGTCAGGCACACACTCTCAGGCAAATACACAGGTAGACAATGCTAGACATTCAGAAATACAAACGACAAATACTTTCATACTTTCACAATATGTATTTGGCTATCAGTGTGTTTGTGTTTGTGACAAGTAAAAATATAGTATTATGGTTTTTTTTTGAGTTTACATTTACAATAATTAAATATAAGATAGCAAAAAAAAACAAAAAAAAAAAAACGATTAGGTTAAGGTCCTGCTGGGTTTGCTTTGACAAGGTACCAGGCTTACTATTTTTAGGCCAAACTATAGATGAAGAGACTCCTCAAGAAGGACCATAGTTGAAAATTTGAAACAAGACCTGGATGAAATGACTGGGCAAGAGAGGGGAGGGCGTGTAGTGTAGAGGTTGAGCGTGGGTGGGGAGATGGGTGAAAGTTACTGACTAATGATAGAAAGCTGTAATAAGGTTTGTAAAAAAAAAAAAAATCCATTATGAAGATTTGAATATCATTAGCAAAATATAATGCACGTGTTAAAGTGTCTTTGTCATCAGAAATTGCCTATGTATCATAATACAAGATTTTAAAATACTACATCTTGTTAAGTGTACTAAAATCTGTTTACAGAACTACATGGCTTGTCATAACCTGAAATACAAGCTTACTGTCTCATTTACTGCATACCATGACTACTTAGACCAGCTGTAGCTGTACAAAATGTATGCCCCCCCCCCCCCTTACGCATAGTCAAGCATGACCTTGTCAATGTATAGATATTGAAGCGATGACACTCAACATAAATATTAGCTCTAAGCTACTGTTTCTAATCGACAATGCAATTGAACAAGATGTTTTCGTTAACCGACATAAAAATAAAAATTAGGCATTGCTATCCAGGAAATGTAATTCCTCATTGTTAACGATGTATTAACCTTAAACTGTATACCACACGTGCATTTCCCTCTCTTTATTCTGTACCCCATTGCACATGCCTTAATAAAAGAAAGATTGACAAAAAAAAAATCTGTTTAGAAGCTTTTATACAAATCAAGTACATTTCCAACTAACCTTGCGCACATATATTTTAAATATCAATTTACTATTTCCTGACAGTGGAAATCTTAGAGTATTTCTGTAAATCTAATCACATGACATCATCTGTCCTTTGAATGGCTACAAACGTTGATGAGATCTTGAAAATTGTGAAGCAAGTAAAAAAGGACTCAACACTGAAACACCAACAAATCTTCAACTGAAACTCTTTTTAGAGTGCTTTCCTTTTCTGAGTGTGTTCAGCCAAGTGTGTGATATGCAAGGGTCTCAACACTGTGCAGTGCACCATGTGCAGGGTAGTGTTTCTTAAAGTCTAACACATTAACCCCTTAAGGACCGGACTTTTTTTGCGATGTTGTACATTTGCGACCAGGCATCTTTTTGATACTTTTGTGGTGTTTGTGTTTAGCTGTAATTTTCCGCTCTCTCATTTACTGTTCCCATACAAAGTATATATTGTTTTTTTCAGGACAAAAGGGGCTTTCTTTACATACCATTATTTATATAATCTCATGTAATTTAATTTTAAAAAAATGAAAAAATATGATGAAAAATTGAAAAAAATACACGTTTTTTGAATTTTATGTGAAAAATATTTTACTCATCTACAAAAGCGAATGAAAAAAAATGCTAAATAGATTCAAAATGTTGTCCTGAGTTCAAAAATACCCAGTGTTTACATGATTTTTGCTATTTTTTTGCATGTTATAGGGCTATAAGTACAAGTAGGATATTGCGGTTTCAAAACATACATTTTTAAAATGTATCAATAGTGACATTCTAACACTATTATCTGTCATAAATTGCTAAATAACACCCCACATGTACATATTTTTTTAAAAGTAGACAACCCAGGGTATTCAATATGGGGTATGTCCAGACTTTTTTAGTAGCCACTTAGTAGCAAACACTGGCCAAAGTTAGCGTTCATATTTGTTTGTGTGTGAAAAAAGTAAAAAACTAAATTGAACGCTAATTTTGGCCAGTGTTTGTGACTAAGTGGTTACTAAAAAAGAATGGACATACCCCATTTGCAATACCTTGGGTTGTCTTCTTTTACAAATGGTATGCCATCATGGGGGTAATTCTCATTCCTGGGCTACCATACTCTCTCAAAGGCAACGTAACCAACCTGGCCGTTTTCAATGTAAAAATATTTGACCCATATATTTGACCCTGTAACTTTCAAAAACGCTATAAAACCTGTACATGGGGGGTCCTGTTCTACTCAGGAGACTTTGCTGAACACAAATATTAGTGTTTCAAAACTGGAAAATGTATCACAACAATTATATCATCAGTAAAAGTGCTGTTTGTGTGTGAAAAATGCAAAAAAAGTCACTTTCACTGACAATATCATCGCTGTGATATGTTTTACTGTTTTTTTTTTTTTAATTCTTTATTTTTGTAGTGCAGAAGCTTCATACAGTCGCTTGGGAGGTACCCCAAAGGCAGTCCTCCAGCGCATCATAAAACATTTAGACATAGAGGTACAGGATTGAACTTGCACATTTTTTATAAAGTAAAGTTATGCGATATCCGGTATCGATTGGCATTACTTAAGAATAGTCATAACATAAAATAAAATAAAATAAGCTAAATTAACAACGCTTAACTTTTCTGCTCGTGGGATAAGTGAGTAAAATGCTGTATCCAGCGTTATGGGAACTATGCGAGTAAGCTATTGTGGTTGATTCCGTTTGGGGAGTCGCTTAATGGAATCACGAATTAATGTGAAACCCAACTTTTAGTACAGGCTAGGTAAATTATGGGGTGAGTGTAACAGTTACTGTAGCTTGTTTCTGACGCCCTCTCAAAACATTGCTTTATAAACATAGATTAAGATTAACTTCAACTATAACTAACAAGGTAAAAAGTATAGTTTTACTTTGGTGTGGTGATATCATTACATGTTCTTAGGAACTACAAGCAGAAGGGGTAAGTAGTGCAGGCTGGACCAAGGTAGAATCATGGATTGTTAAACAATAGCTGGAAGGGTTGCACCGCTTCTCCATGGTTATTCAAATGGTTATTCTCACTACCGTGTAGGGCAGAACGTTACCCTTTCTTATGGTAAATCAAAACAAGATAAACTGCAGGTTATGCACACTTTAGCCCGCACTACACATTGTTATTTGAAAAGAGCGTGGATTCAAGCTTAAAACATTAACAAACGGTCGCCAGCAGTCCTTGTTGTGGTCAGTATGAGAGATTGGGCTATGGACTCATCTATAGTGGCAAGTGTCCCGTTTAGCCAATACCTGACCGAAGGATGTCCCCGTCCCGTTTAGTCTCCCTTGTGGCTTTTCCTTGCGCTGTGTAGCTGGTCGTTGGCAGCAGTTTTAGTGTCGGATCTACAAAGTCCCGGCAGGGTGAGAGTCGGGCAGTCTTTAAGCCGTGGAGGTCCGTGGACAGTCCTTTTTGTCCCACAGGGTGGCTTGACTGGATTATCCGAGCTGTAAGGTGCCCCGAGGTCTCCATGGCTCCGTTGAGAGTGTCATAGGGGTGCCTGCACTTGGGTTGCAGTCGCTTGACGGCGTTGGCCGGTTTCTTAGGGCGCAATCCTCCCTTGGGACGTTGTCTCATTCTTGGAGGACCGTGGTGGGCAGTGGACGGCACTGAGTGGGTTGTGGCTTTCTGGCTGTCTATTTGTTTCATTTGTTTCCGCGGTTCAGGAGCTTGTCGGGTTTCACGTGGTTTACCCGTTCTGCGTTTCCTGCCATCGGTAGGTGAGTGTTCCTTCATGTCGGTCGTCTCCTCAGCTTGTGGCCGTCCGCTCCACAGTTCCTGCCAGAGCTCTTTGAATAATGCGTCCAGCCGCTGTTCATAGTTGTCCAGCAGGCTTCGCGTTGTCGGCATGGCGGTCGCCATGCTGGCCCTGACTGTGTTGCGGGGTAGTGTGCTTGACTCGAGTACGTTTCGATTCTTCGGTGCTTGTCGCTTGGTTGCGCCGGGATATCCCTCACCGGCCAGGGGGGGTAAACGGGGTCTCGGGTGTAGCAGCAGTTTCCAGCGGAGCCGCCGGCGTGGAGGTCGGCCGCCTCTCCCGCGCCTGCACCCGCTGGTAGGCCGCAACCCTATCTCCGCCTCAGATTGCTACTCAGGGTCCGTTGTAAATGATCCTCTGGGTCACACCGCTATTGTGGCTTGGTATTTCAGCAATTTAGGTGTGATCTTCAAAGAATAAGTCGCTTGTTTAACGGTTCTTGCCTGGAGCTCCGGTGTGGTGCGACCAGTCTGCTTGGCGGTTAGGCCCCGCCCCCTGTTTTACTGTTTTTAATCACTAATATTTGTGTTCAGCGAAGTCTCCCGAGTAAAACAGTACCCCCCATGTATAGGTTTTAGGGTGTTGTAGAACGTTACAGGGTAAAATACAGTGATGGCAAATTAAATTCTCTGGACTTTCGGCCTGGGTTGGCAGGCAGGTCCCTTAAATTGCAATCAATAAAATAACTTAATTATGTAAAAATATTACATAAATACGCACGTAGAATTTAAATATATATGCATATTTATATATTTGAAGTCTACGTGTATATTTATATAATTATTTATGTAATTTTGTATATGGACATATGAATAGTTCGCATTCTTTTTATTTATTTATATATACATAGATATATATACAATTTCATTCTAATTGTATTTTGATATAAATATATATATATTAATATCAAAATACAGTTAGAATAAAATTTCGTCTAGATATAATTTTTTTTAATTTTTATTATTATTTTTCATTTTTTTAATTTAATTTAAATTATTTATTATTCGTATTTTATAATAATATATACAATATATATAGTTATTATATATATTATATATATACGTGTGTAAATTAATTATAAGTGTATTTTTATATTAATATATGTACATATTAATATAAAAATACACTTAGCATGACATTATATATATGATATATAGACATATATTATATAGGTATAATATATGTCTATATATCATATATATACACATATATAATTATTATTATTTTTTATTAACTTTCACTTTCATTTTTTTTTTTGATTTTACAGTTGCAGGGAGACTGCCTGTCAGCACAGACAGTCCCCCTGCAGGCAGAGACTAGGACACCTATTGTGACCATGTGGTCGCCCTGTTGGGCGATCACATGGCCACAGGGGTCCTAAACCGCCATGGGGAGACTGTCTGGGCTGCAGGCAGTCTCCCCACACCGGGAGCACCGCCGATCGCCGCCGGGGGAACGACGGCGATCGGGTAAGTACATTGGACAGTTAGGACGGTTCAGGACCGTCACCGGTCGGCAACGCAAAAATGCCGATGACGGTCCTGAACCGTCCTCCGTCCTTAAGGGGTTAAAATTGTCATAGCATTAAATCCACTTTCACAACAAAAATAAGTACAAATAGTATACATTGACAGCCAATACAATGTCAGGGGTATCTTGTAGATTATTAAGTGCTGTAACATGAGTCTTTTTAAAGTTCGATCCATATAATTGTTATGTTCACGATATATATTATTGGGTTTTTGCCCTTAGTGATAATGTTGTTTGTACAGTATCTCACAAAAGTGAGTACACCCTTTTTTGTCAATATTTTATTATATCTTTTCATGTGACAACACTGAAGAAATGACACTCTGCTAAAATGTAAAGTAGTATAAGTAGCCTGTATAAAAGTGTAAATTTGCTGTCCCCTCAAAATAACTCAACACACAGCCATTAATGTCTAAACCGTTGGCAACAAAAGTTTTATAGTAGATTTATGGAACAGTCATAAGGTCTGTGAGGAGGTAGAATATTGGTCTGAGGTTTGCTCAATACCTCCTTAACCTCCCAGTATTGTATGGGAACTTTGGGGGTTTGAGGCATAGTAGTGGGTAATGTAATGGTGCCCACTCTCTTGGTAATGTGTAACATACACCTCTCAGTACAATTCTTGCCCCATTCCAATATTTCCCCATTAGCCTAGTCAGTATGAGGATTGTGCTTACTAAGCCAAGGAAAGCCTAATATGATAGGGCAGAAGGAGAAACAACAACTTGGAATGTTATGTCTTCCTTATGTAAGGCACCAATGGAACTGTTAATGGGCAAGGTTTCATGGGTAATTAAGGGTTGAGAGAGTGGTCTCCCATCAATAGCCTCAACGGCCAGAGGTGATAGTCTCTCCTTGATAGGTATAGCATTTTTGTTTACAAAATGTACATATATGACATTTCCTGCTGCACCATCAGGGCCTTGCATGAAAAGTTCTTCTTGTTACATTTGATCATAATATCAAGGAGGAATCTATTTTTGTTATTCGCAGAGGACATACATAACACCCAAGACCTCTCTCCTTAAGGTTCTTGTAGCGGAGAGCTGATTTCTCACAGCTATTCTCCACTTTAGATCCAAGGAAGGCTCAGGAACAAGTCATTAGTAAATCCACAGCAGAGTTTCCAGCAGGTAAAAAGGTACAGCAATATCCCCACAGCACTCCCAATAACTGGACGACACACAGTTTCAGGAGTAGAACTGACAATCGTTTATTCCAAGGTTTCTTATAAAGCCTGCTCCCATGCAAGGGAGGGAACTACAGTAATTATGACAGTAACCAATACAGTGCTTGTTACCTCCCACACATCTCCTCCCCTCAGAGTGAGTCATAATCCCCTTAACTTGTACAGTACTTTACCCCAAACTTGGATGTACCCCTAAACCATCACATATCCTTAATATTAGGGTACCGCTAGGTAGCCCTGATCTGGGTGAATATAATATCCAAAATTCACCCAGATCGGACCAGTGGTTCGGTAGTTACAGGAAGGTGAAGTTTGACCGACCGCACACGAGTTGGTATCCGAAAAGGGTTCCATGAGAATGGGCCCTGCGGTCGGTCTCCGTTCGGCAGTTAACACAGACATTTATAATTGCCCTCCATACTTTAATTCACCTAGATAGTGATTCCCTCATTCGGTACTTTGTTACTACCGAATGGGGATTCGTTAGGTCTCTCCGTTCGGCAGTTACGGAGCTCTGGAGGTCTCAGCGGTGTTTGGTTGTTTGAGTGTCCGATTTGAGTTCCAGACACTCGACGACCAAACACCGCTGAGATTTTCATGCGTAAGATGGCCGCCGCCACGTGTACGCATGCCGAATGGCGGCCACCCAGATACAATGTTAATGAGCAGGGTTAACTTGCGGTTTGGAAAGAATGTGAACCTTAATTGCTGGCACACTTCTCTCCGGGGTGGTCCCTCCATTCGGTAGTTTCCACAAGCATATAGTACGGATGGAAACTACCGAATAACATACAATTCACACTTTAAATAGACGAATAGCAATTCAACACAGGCAAAATTATAACAAATATAGTCACACAGGCATTTTGCAGGACAGGCTTACTGCGTTCCGCTACACTGCTCCCCCTTGCCCACAAGCCGGCATACACAGTCTGATCCCACACGGATCGGCTTGGGGATGACCGGGGTGCTCACGGATCACTTCTCCAGATCAGTTTGTCGTGACAACCCGTCGGCGTTTCCATTTTGCTTACCCGGGCGGTATTGAATGTTAAAGTCAAAGGGCTGCATCGCCAAACTCCAGCGCAGCAGCCTGGCATTGTCCCCAGCCACCCGGTTCAGCCAGACTAACGGGTTGTGATCCGTGAGCAAAGAAAAAGCCTGTCCATACAAATAGGGTTGCAATTTCTTCAAGGCCCACACCACAGCCAGGCATTCCTTCTCGATGGCGGCGTAGCTTACTTCCCGGGGTAAAAGTTTGCGACTGATGTAAGCCACTGGATGTTCTCCGCCATCGGCCCCGACTTGGCTCAGTACTGCCCCCAATCCAAACATAGAAGCGTCTGTGTGAACAAGAAAACGTTTAGTTGGATTGGGAGCGGCCAAGACAGGGGCATTAACAAGTGCATCTTTCAAGTGTTGGAATGCCTGCTCACACTCCGGGGTCCAGGTTACTTGGCGGGGAAGGTTTTTACGTGTCAGGTCAGTGAGGGGTTTGGCCAGGGCACTATAATTGGGCACAAACTTCCGGTAATACCCTGCTGTCCGTAGGAAGGCTAACACCTGGGTTTTAGTTTTCGGGGTAGGCCACTGTGATACCGCCTCTACTCTGGCTGGTTCCGGCTTTTGCTTACCACAGCCCACTCTGTGGCCCAGGTACTGTACCTCGGCCATCCCAATGCTACATTTCGCTGGTTTTAGGGTCAAACCAGCCTCCCTGATCCTGTCTAGAACCGCTCCTACATGGGCCAAGTGTTCCTGCCAGGTATCGCTAAATATGGCAATATCATCGAGATATGCGCAGGTATAGTCTTGGAACCCATCTAGGAGGCGGTCCACCATCCGCTGGAAGGTAGCCGGCGCGTTTTTCATCCCAAACGGCATGACCTTAAATGGGTACAGGCCGAATGGGGTGACAAAGGCGGACTTAGGGATGGCGTCCGGGGCCAAGGGAATCTGCCAATACCCTTTACACAAATCAATAGTGGTAAGGTATTGACCCCTGGCCATCCGGTCCAGTAACTCATCTATCCTAGGCATCGGGTATGCGTCGGATACGGTCTTCTCATTCAATCTCCTGTAGTCCACGCAAAAGCGGGTCGTGCCGTCCCGCTTTGGTACGAGGACCACTGGAGAGGCCCAGGGGCTGAGGGCTCAATTACTCCTAACTGTATCATCTCCTCAATCTCTTTGCGCATATTCTCCCGTACCGCTTCAGGGATGCGGTACGGGGTCTGGCGCATGGGAAGTTGACCTGGGGTTTCTACTCGGTGGGTAGCCAGAGGGGTGTATCCAGGTACGTTAGAAAAGGTCTCCTGCTTTTCTTGCAGTAGTTGTTGTACCTCGATACGCTCCTGTGGGCTCAACCTATCCCCCAATACAACTGCTCCTAAATCCCCAGCCAGCTGTCCGTCCTCTAACAGATCGGGGAGGGGTAGGCTGTCGCCTTCTTCAGAGGTGGGGGCGCAGATAGCTGTCACCTCCTCTGAACGTTCCTGGTAAGGCTTCAGCATGTTCACAGGGATCATGCGTCGCCCCCCATTCCCTGCGCAGTGGCCAATTATATAAGTGGTGTCACATCGTTGTTCTACCACTTTATAAGGGCCTTGCCAGGCGGCCTGTAGCTTATCGTGTCGGACAGGTTTTAAAATTAAAACTTTCTGTCCGACCTGAAAGCTGCGGTCCCTGGCGCCTCTATCGTACCAGGTGCGCTGACGCGTCTGAGCTGCCTGTAGGTTTTCCTTTACCGTCTTTGTGAGTGCTTCCAGGCGATCTCGGAGGGCCAACACATAGGGTACAATAGGGGTGCCGTCAGCGCTACGGTCTCCCTCCCAGTGTTCTCTAATCAAGTCCAGGGGTCCCCTTACTCTCCTCCCGAATAGCAGTTCAAAGGGGGAAAATCCCGTAGATTCCTGCGGCACCTCCCTGTAAGCAAACAGTAAGTGCGGCAGGAATTTTTCCCAGTCTCGGTGAGTCTCTGCGAAGGTTCGGAGCATCTGTTTTAAGGTGCCATTGAACCGTTCGCAGAGCCCATTAGTCTGGGGGTGGTACGGAGCACTAATTATGGGCTTAATTTTACAGAACTTCCAGAGCTGTTGGGTGACCTCTGCCGTGAACTGAGTGCCCTGATCCGAGTTGATCTCCCTGGGTAACCCCATCCGGGAGAAAATCTGCATCAGCGCCTCAGCCACCGTCTCTGCATGTATATTAGTTAAGGCTACCGCCTCGGGGTAGCGAGTGGCGTAGTCCACTACGGTCAAAATGTACCGTTTGCCCGATGGGCTAGGCTTCCGGAAGGGGCCTACAATATCCACGGCAACCCTATGAAAGGGTTCCTCAATTATGGGTAGGGGGTGCAGCTTCGCCTTACGCTTATCCCCCCTCTTTCCCACCCTCTGGCACGTATCGCAGGTATTACAATACCTGCGCACCTCCTGGCTAATCCCTGGCCAGAAGAAGCTTTGGGTCAGCCGATATCTGGTACGGCTGACCCCCAAATGTCCGGATAGCGGAATATCGTGCGCTATCCGGAGTAATTCGGTTCGGTACCTCTGAGGTACCACCAGCTGTCTTGTAGCAATGGGGTCTGACCCAGCTATCTGTTTACTCGTTTCCCGGTATAATAACTGTCGGTCCCATACAAATCTTTCCCCCTCCGCCCCCGGTTGGATAGAGGTGACCTTGTCTCGGTATACCTGTAAGGTAGGGTCAGTGATCACCTCGGCTACAAACTCGTCAGGAGGGGCCCAAGGGATACAGTCTAGGGAAGGGGAGGAATCTCTTACCTGGACCTCCGGCAGTGCGTTGTTGTGTTGGGTGCGGGCCTGTTGCCTGGTGACTACTGGGTGTGCTTCCTAGTAGTAGTTTGTGGTTCAAATGCGGAGGTGAGTTTGCCCAGATCATTCCCTAGGACCACCTCAGCAGGTAATTGCGGCATTAGTCCCACTTCCACATTCCCGAACCCCGCACCCCAATGCAAGTGTACCCTGGCTGTGTCTAGCCGATACACGGCTCCCCCTGCAACCCTGACAGCCACAGTCTTATTCAGTTTGGCTTTGTCAGAAACCAAATGACTTTGCACCAGGGTGATGGTGGCTCCCGAGTCTCTGAGCCCCTGCATAGGCTTCCCTTCCAGATACACGGTCTGCCTATGGTGCTGTCGATTATCCGCCTGTGCTTGTAAGGGGTTGGCCTCATGTAGCACTTCCCACTGTTCCACAGTCGTGACTGGAACGGCAGAGCTGTAGGGAAGTGGTACCTCGTCCTGGTAGTGATGCGCTGCTGCTCTCGGTGGTGGTGGTGGTGGAGGCCCTGGTCGGATCCAGGTGGTGCGGTCTCTAGACTGCGGACAATCTCGCTGGAAATGTCCCCACTTCTGGCATCGGTGGCATTGCACAGAAGCAGGTGTGCGGTATCTCTGCTGCGCTGCTGCTAGTGCTGGTGGAGGAAGTTGTCTTGGTGGGGGTTGAGGGTTAGGAGAGAAGGAATTCCCCCCTAGTGGCCGCATGGCAGGTTTGGTACTCACTGCCTTGGTTTGTCTGCGAGCATCCATAAAATCATCTGCCTTTTTGGCAGCCTCGGTGAGGGTGGTGGGGTTACGATCCCTCACCCATTCCTGTAGTTCTGAGGATATCCCCTCATAAAACTGCTCCAACAGCAGCATTTGTAACAAGTCCTCCATGGACCGCGCTTTACTCGACTGCATCCACCCAAGAGCTGCCCTTTCTAGTCGGCAAGCCCACTCTGCGTGCGAATCTTTGTCCGCCTTTTTCAATTCCCTGAAGCGCCTCCGGTATGCCTCTGGTGTTATTGCATACCGGGCCAGGATAATCTCTTTTACCCGGCTATAGTTCCTAATTTCAACATCAGGTACAGTGCGGTAGGCTTCAGCTGCCCTTCCTGACAGCCGTCCTGCTAATATGGGTACCCACTCTTCCCTTGGTATGTTATGCAGCGTACACAGTCTCTCAAAGTCTTGGAGGAAGGCATCTATATCCTCCTCTGCTTCCACATACGTTTTAAAAGCTTGATAGGGAATTTTGGGCTTACCCTCTTGTGTCACAGCTCCTGCTGCACTTCTTTCCGGTGTTTGTGGTCTCCTGTTTCTCATCACAAACTCTTGCACCTCTGTCATTGTTTTAGAGATGATCTCTGTTGGTGGGTTTTCCCCATAAAAGGCCAGTCTGAATTGTAAATGCCTTTGGAACTCCTCCTGTTCTGTTTCAGGTCTTTGTTCCGTGGCCTGGACCTCTTCTGCTCTGTACTCTGCCATTACTTCGGTGCTAAGCGTTGCTTTGGATTTGCTGCTGGCAGAAACACCTTTCGCTTCCAGAAGGTCTTTCAATGTGGTTCTCTTTAGCGTAGAAAGGTCAATCTCCATTAATCCTTGTTCCTCTGTGAGTCTGGATCCCAGCGCTGCCAACCAATGTAGCGGAGAGCTGATTTCTCACAGCTATTCTCCACTTTAGATCCAAGGAAGGCTCAGGAACAAGTCATTAGTAAATCCACAGCAGAGTTTCCAGCAGGTAAAAAGGTACAGCAATATCCCCACAGCACTCCCAATAACTGGACGACACACAGTTTCAGGAGTAGAACTGACAATCGTTTATTCCAAGGTTTCTTATAAAGCCTGCTCCCATGCAAGGGAGGGAACTACAGTAATTATGACAGTAACCAATACAGTGCTTGTTACCTCCCACACATCTCCTCCCCTCAGAGTGAGTCATAATCCCCTTAACTTGTACAGTACTTTACCCCAAACTTGGATGTACCCCTAAACCATCACATATCCTTAATATTAGGGTACCGCTAGGTAGCCCTGATCTGGGTGAATATAATATCCAAAATTCACCCAGATCGGACCAGTGGTTCGGTAGTTACAGGAAGGTGAAGTTTGACCGACCGCACACGAGTTGGTATCCGAAAAGGGTTCCATGAGAATGGGCCCTGCGGTCGGTCTCCGTTCGGCAGTTAACACAGACATTTATAATTGCCCTCCATACTTTAATTCACCTAGATAGTGATTCCCTCATTCGGTACTTTGTTACTACCGAATGGGGATTCGTTAGGTCTCTCCGTTCGGCAGTTACGGAGCTCTGGAGGTCTCAGCGGTGTTTGGTTGTTTGAGTGTCCGATTTGAGTTCCAGACACTCGACGACCAAACACCGCTGAGATTTTCATGCGTAAGATGGCCGCCGCCACGTGTACGCATGCCGAATGGCGGCCACCCAGATACAATGTTAATGAGCCGGTTAACTTGCGGTTTGGAAAGAATGTGAACCTTAATTGCTGGCACACTTCTCTCCGGGGTGGTCCCTCCATTCGGTAGTTTCCACAAGCATATAGTACGGATGGAAACTACCGAATAACATACAATTCACACTTTAAATAGACGAATAGAAATTCAACACAGGCAAAATTATAACGAATATAGTCACACAGGCATTTTGCAGGACAGGCTTACTGCGTTCCGCTACAGTTCTTAAGTGCAGAAGTTTCCCAGATGTATGGGACAAGCATTCCTCATATTTGCTCTTCTACCGCAGTATAGGCATAGGCCCTTTTTTCTCCTATATTGTTTTTCTGCCTCTGACAGTCTAGTGACCCCCAACTGCATAGGTTCGGGTTCAGACTGAACAAGAGGTTCAGGAACAATAGGTCTGGAGAAACGAGGTGCCTGTGACACAGCCATACGTCTAGTTCTATTTCTGGTAGTTTCTCTAGTTCTTAATCTATTATCAATCTGCATGACAAAAGTTATAAACTCATTTAATTTATCAGGTAGATCTTTGGCAGCAATCTCGTCCAGAATTGCTTTGGATAATACTTTTTTAAATGCAGAGATTAAACCGCTATTGGTCCAGTCTACCTCAGAAGCCAAGATGCGAAATTCTATGGCATAACCTGAGAGACCAGTTCCCTTACTTGATATGCATTAGGGCAGAGGAGGCGTCATCCTCCCTGCCTAATGGTTCGAATGTTAATTTGAATTCCGCAAGGAATTCCTGGTAATTATGTGCAATACTCCTATTACTCTCCCATAACGGATTGGCCCAAGCTAAGGCTTTACCTTTAAGTTGGTTCACCACATAACCAATTTTAGCTCTATCCATGGGAAAAGATCCCGGTGAGGCCTCAAAATGATACTCAATTTGATTCAGGAATCCTCGGCATTCTTGAATATTACCATCAAAATGCGGGAAAGGATATAGGGAGATAGTAGGTGACTTATGTACTATAGGTGGAGGTACATTAGGCGGAGAAACCGCAGGTGGCAGATGCACTGTTCGAGTAAGAAGCCTACTGAAGGCTTGGGCAAATTGATCCATACGGTGATGATTCTCCTCTATCTATCTCTCGCAAGCAGCTATGTGCTGACACAATTCTACAGGATTTATGTCCATTTCGTAATGTAAGGATTACTGATTGATCAAGCACGTAGAATTGTGTGACACCTAGGACTAAAAGGTAACGTCTTACTAGGCCTTAGAATGGCTGGACTTAACATACCAAAGAATAGTCAGTATACTTGACGAGGTCGTGGGGACACAGAATGTGACACAACTGTTAGGGAAAGCCAGAAGTCAGGGATACCAGAATACAGAGAAGTCGAACAAAGCCAACATCAAAAACAAGAAATAAATACTCAGGAACACACTCTCAGACAACCACTAGGGAAACAATGACAGAGCAATGAGGAAAAGTAAATTTGAGTTTAAATAAGTGCTTTACAGTTCTGATTGGCCGAAAATGGTCTTTGACCCCAAAACGTGTGCCCGCGTCTCCCGCATGAAGTCATGTGCAGGCCAACGTAGTAATTTATGTGGGCGGACGTGGGGGTATAATTTGGCGTGGATCTGTAGCGGCCGGAGTCCATCAACATGCTGCAAGAGTCAGTTATACAGACGCACGTCCGCTGGGCGCAGATACCGCAAGGTGAGGAGGAATATGTTACAGCTATCCTTTGAGAAAGGCACAGTTTTGGTGTTAAAACATTGGGGGAGTTTCCAGCTCTTATAGGGTTACTGTAAATTATTGGCTATTACTTTGTTTTACAAGACTTACTTTTCTGCTGTATATATTTGTCACTGTTATATAGCACAATTGATTTTTTTGAATAATTAAGATTATTATTGGCAACAAGCAACAAGCAATTGTAGTAGGTGTGCATCCTTTTGTTTTCTGTTTTTGGTAGTAGTAATAAATCCCCTACAAAGCATGACATCTCCTCGGCCATGAGGACTTATATTGTACTAACTGGTGACTCAAAGTGATTCAAAATCTCAAGTAACACAAGAATCTGTAGTCGCAGGAGCAGCATCAGCTAGGAGTAGAAGTAGCAACAATGTGTTTGTAAAGCATACAGGACTTTACAGGGGACTAGTTTCTCAGTGCCATGAGATAAAACATATACTGAAGAAGTACATCAGAGTTCAATGTCTGGTACTGATGAATCTGGAGATGCTAATATCATCATTTCGTCTGCCACTGCAGGCATAGTTCCTTTATCTCTGGGTCGAGTGGAACTCAATTATGAGTCAGAGGTATTACAAGAGTATACTCTGGAGAGAGCAGGCATCATATAACTAGCATTTCCTTCAGTTAGTATGCACTCTCCTGCTTCATATTTTCCACATTGGCTAAGTTCATCTCTATCTGCTTTTGGATACCCGCTTCCAATGGACACAGTTGTAACATCATCTGCTACCAGGACTCACCCACTATATTTATTCTTCCTACAATTAACCACCACTACTACCATTAGTAATTATTACCAAGCGCTAGTGTGGAGGCCTTGGTTAGTAAAAAATAAATAAATAAAAGTTACACTAAGGAAGTAAAAGACACTGTGTATCCTGTTACCCGTTCGATTGAGATTTGTTGATGGGCTCCTTAACCTTCTACTTCTTGTAAGTGCAATATAATAAAGCAGTGATTTTAATTCCAAACATTACTGACTTATGGTTTCTATTATGCATTTTTATATGTATTCCTGAGTTCCCAGAATATTGTACTGAAGAGGGAACATGTATACTTGATGTGCCTACACTTAGTTGCATTTTTGTGAGTTAAACCTTGAATACTCGTCACTATTAAGTGTAACTACTTCATTACACTATATGGTCTTTTTTATAATTTTTTTGTAGAAATCCTGTTTGTATATTTCCCACACTTTTAGTCTGTTGCATGAGTCCTACAGTGGAAAAGAAACAGTTCCACCAATTGTATCTCTGGAGGTAGCAAGTGTGGTCACACTGCAAGACTCAGACAGGCAAAATCATTACAATGAAAAATGTGGGATCAGCAGCTGAATTAGCTTAATTTAAAAAAAGGAGATTTTTTTAAAAAAATATATGGAAAAAGTGAGTAGGCACCATTTTTTTTTTATAAATCCCCTTTTTAAATTTAAATATTCCTTTTGCTGCTAGATCACTGTTCTTCTTAAAAGTCGAAAGTATGACTACTCACACTACAGACTAGATGTGTGTCAGAAAGCTTTTTAATTTTTTATTTTTAGGACAGGAGGTCATCAATTGCTCACATACTTTTTCCTTTCAATTTTTGAACAAAATCCATTTATTTCAACTTTAAATTAAAGTCCCGTTTTTGAACTTCAATGTAAAATGAATCAATCATCATTATAAAGCTCTCTCATGTAATAATTTTTATACAGATATATAATTTAACAGCTCAGAACTAGCAATGCAAACATGACTAATATGGCATTGCCATTAGACTTGACAAGTAGACACTATTCCTGTATCTATTTTTGCATTGCAGGACACTAATAGGCACCTTGTTTCTTACCATCTTGGCTTGTCTGAATCTATTTCACAAATATTTTGTCTGAATAATAACCGGATTAGCCAAACTGCTACATGGATGAAAATTGTACTACCATAACAAAAAATAAATAAATAAAAGCAATCAGATGAAATGATTCAGCCAAACCATATTTTCCCTACTGTGTACAAGTCTAATAATCTATTTACTTTATTATTTTAAAATGATTCATGTAAAACCATTTAATTTGACAGGGCACTTTAAATACAGAAAAACTCTAATCCTTTTAATAGCTAGCTGAATTTCTATATATACCTTTTAGGTACCTTTTTGTCTTTGTTATATTTCTGTCGATGTAAGTTTTATTATTGATGATTTAAGTATGTTAACATTTATTTCTATATATGTTTTATTCTGATATTCACTAATAAAACATTATACTTGAGTTACTATGAACAAATACAATAATAAATGTAGTATTTGATACGCTCACCATAATTGTTATTGCGTTGCAATATAATTCATGAAAATATATATTTTTTTTATCCACAGCATGTCTTTGACATTTTTGAAAATATGGGTATATATGCCTGTGACTGTGGGTTAGGCTGCAGGCACGTACAAAAACAGATAACTAGCATATAAAAATGTTTACTATATAAAAACTATGATTGAACTGAACAGAGAACATAGGTGGATTACTTTAGGATGAGTAGGTCATGTGGTCAGTTTAAGAGTCTGATGTACACAATAAAATGAAAGTACAAACTGTATTTCTTTGGTAAACTATAAAAATATGCATTTCTTATCAGTGACAGAAAGTAAAGTTTGAAAAAGAAATTAAAAATATAATCTGAATTTGTTCAACCAAAACCAAAATCTTAAAATTAATTAAGCTTTTGTATTAATTAATTGTGTATAATGGTTTTATATCTTGAGGGTAAATTAACTGTATAAAATAGACATATAATATATAGCCTCAGACTGAATTAAGTGCATGTACTTATTTATTGGGCAATTTATTGTTTTTTATTTCAATTTATTTGTTAACTGATGTGCTTTAACAATATCATCATGCTCCTCTTTTATTGCTACCAATGATCATTTTTACCATTTGATTTTGTTTTATTTTCTGTAACATACTCCACATACATCATTTTGGTATGCAAATAGCTCAGGAAACACACTTGGTGTCATTCACTAAAATCTGTATGCCCCTGTGTTGAATAGCATAAACCCATCCGGTCCACATAGAGTAATTTGAATTGAAAAATGTGGTCACTTTCGCAATATTTAAGATTGCCTGGATTTTGCAAAGCTGGCTCAGAATGGGTAAGACTTGTGTTTGGATTTCAGTCTGTCAGAATACTACTAGTACAAAAAGAGAAGTCCTGCACTCACTCCCATCACTACTGGGCCAGCAGCAATGACTGCAGTACACAACAGCCCCAATATATAGTAAAAACCAAAGAAAAGAAAAAGTTACCTGCGCTCTCTCCTTAATCCCTATGTATATTTAGACAAATGGAGGTCATTTAGTAGCTCCAATATCCAAACTATTTGCCTGCTGGGATAGCTACCTATTTTGAAATACCTTGCAGAATACAGAGGCTGATTCCCCCCCCCCCCCCCCCCCCCAAAAAAAAAATGTATTCAGAAAATTGTGCTGTTGAGCCACAACTCCACTAACAAGATATGTAGCCCAATCTTGCTAATGGCCCATTTTTATTAACGGGACTGGGCTGGTATAACATCTAAACACAATTTATACACATTAATTTCTACAAACCTTCTGGTGCACCCATTCCAAGGACTCTCCTATATCTGCCTCCCATTTAGTAATATAGTACAAAGAAGAGGACTGCAAGGTCAACCATGAATATAATGTCAGAATATTATTATTATTATTATTATTATTATTGCCATTTATATAGCGACAGCAGATTCCGTAACGCTTTACAATATTATAAGAGGGGGGATTTAACTATAAATAGGACAATTACAAGAAAACTTACAGGAACGATAGGTTGAAGAGGACCATGCTCAAACAAGCTTACAGTCTATAGGAGGTGGGGTGTAAAACACAATAGGATAGGAAATAGCAATCAAATAAGGTTGGAGTGCAGCAAAGCTGGAGGAGAGAGTATAGTGCTTTCCTTTAGGAAAGAGCAAGAGAGAGGTATGTGAGGTAGAGGTTACTCTGGGAGGCGATAAGCTTTCCTAACAATATGGGTTTTAAGGCACTTCTTAAACGATTGAAGAATGATGGTGGTAGACAGGCTATTCCATAGGAAGGGAGCCACCCGCGAGAAGTCCTGCAAGTGTGACTTGGCAGTACGCGAGCGAGCAGCGGACAGGAGAAGGTCATGGGCAGAGCGGAAAGACCGAGAAGGGGCATACCTATGGATCTGTGAAAAGATATGAGGGGCTAGAATTGGTCAATGCTTTATAGGTATGGGTTAGCATTTTCAATTGACTCCTATAGGATACAGGAAGCCAATGTAAGGACTGACAGAGGGGTGAGGTGTGAGAGGACCGACTAGAGAGGAAAATCAGTCTGGCGGCAGCATTCATTACAGACTGTAGCGGGTCAATACGTTTTTTGGGAAGGCCAATTAGAAGAGGGTTACAATATTCCATGCGGGAAATAACTAGAGCATGGACAAGCTCCTTAGTAGCATCTTGCTTAAGAAAGGGGCGGATGCGGGCTATGTTTTTAAGATAGAATCTACAGGACTTGGTAACATGCTGGATGTGATGCACTGTCTTGGAATCAAGTATGACACCAAGACAGTGCGCTTGCAAGGATGGACTGATGTGGATACCACTAACTTGAAGGAAGAGCGAAAGAGGAGCATCAGTATTAGGAGGAGGAAAGACAAGGAGCTCAGTTTTAGAGAGATTTAGTTTCAGAAAGTGGGAGGACATCCAGTCAGAGATGCAAGGAAGGCAAGCAGTGAAACATTGCAGGACAGCAGGGGAGAGTTCTGGGGAGGAGAGATATATCTGGGTGTCATCAGCATACAGGTAGTAGTGGAATCCAAATGAGGTAATACGTTTGCCAAGAGAGGCAGTATAAAGAGAAAAAAGAAGTGTACCATGGACAGAGTCTTGGGGGAGCCGGGATATGGGACGATAGATAGAGGAAGACGGGTTGAGAGGTTTTTTTTCAGGATGGGTACTACAGTGGCATATTTAAGGTCAGCAGAAGAAAGAGAGCAGTTGAAGATGTGTGTTAAGGAAGGCACAAGACAACGGGAGAGAGATCAGATCAGATAAGGTGAGATGAGACAGGATTAAGCAGGCAAGTGGTGGAGCTAGAGGAAAAGAGAAGCACAGCCACCTCTTGTTCAGTAGCCAGGGAGAAAGTCTGAAGGGTAGGAAAGGCATGATCTATGTGTGGTTGAGAAAGAGAAAGGCAGAGTGGGGAGAATCCTTTCCTAAGCTGTTCAATCTTGTCGGTTAAGTAGCATGCAAAGCTATTAGCTGTAAGGTTAGTTTGAGGGGTGGCCACAGCAGGGCAAAGAAGAGATTTAAAGGTGTCAAAGAGATGCATTGGATTGTGGGAGCATGTACTAATGAGTGAGGAAAAGTATGACTATTTGGCAAGGGCAAGGGCTGTGCTGTATGAACATAATAGGAATTTATAATGAAGAAAGTCTGACTGGGTGCGAGACTTCCTCCAGGAGCGTTAAGCACAACTAGAACATCTTTGCTTTGTTAATTTAGTATGCAACGGTTGGGGGCGTGTCCTCCTCGCGGTGCATGTTTGGAGCGGGGCTGCAGTGTTCAAGGCAGAGGTGTCAGGATTACTGTGTGATCCAGCACACAGAATTGTGTAACACAGGTGACTGATAGGTAACGAATTACCGGGCCTTAGCATGGCCGGACTAATGTACCAAAGAATAGTCAGGAATAGCTGAGGTCAGGGGACACAGAAAGGGACACAACGATAAAGGAAAGCCAGAGGTCAGGGATGCCAGAAAACAGGGAAGTCAAAATCAATGCCATAGTCAAATAACCAGAATAACCAGAATCAATAACGCGCTCTCGGACAACCACTAGGGAAACCACGACAGGTCAATGAGTGTCAGGTATAATGAGGTTTAAATACCTGTTCAAATCTTCTGATTGGCCAAAATCGGTCTTTGACCCCAAAACGTGCGCACAGCGCGTTTGTGACGTCACACGCGCACCGACGTCGTCAATCACATGAGCGGACATGGGGGTATGTCCGCTCATGTATCCACAGCGGCCGGCATCCATTAACATGCCGCAAGTGTCATTCATGCAGAAGCACGGCCGCTGGGTGCAGAGACCGCAAGGTGTGGAAGAATATGTTTCAGAGGTGAGGGTAGTGTTATATGTGGAGATGGCCAGTGAGGGACAGGAGAGGGAAGAGATGGATAGGAGTTGTGAATCAATATCAGCTGGCAGCTTCTGGAGGTCAATAGAATTAAGATTCCTCCTGAGTTGAGGGGGGTTAGGCTGAGGTTCTTGGGTGAGTGGGTATTCCAGGGCAAATGATAAGAGGTGGTGGTCAGAAAGGGGAAATGGAGTGTTGGAGATATTAGGCACTGTACATGCATAAGAGAAAATGAGGTTGAGGGTATTGCCAGCTACATGGGTTAGAGAATTAGCCCATGCGATAGCCCAAGGGAGGACGTAATTGAAATAGTTTAGAGGCTGCTGAGGTCAGGGGTGGGTTAATGGGAATATTGAAGTCCCCAAAAATTAGGGATGGTATGTTAGAGGAGAGGAAGTAGGGTAGCCAGGCAGCAAAGTGGTCAAGGAATAGGAGAGGGGGACCGGGGGGAGCGGGGGGCAAAAGAGGGGGAGGAGGGTGATAAATAATGGCAAGGTTAGCAGAGAAGGGTTTGAACAGGCAAATCGAATAGATTTCAAATGATGAGAAAGAGAGGGAAGTGGTGGTGGGAGATTTGAAGGAGCAGTGAGGTGAGAGTAGAAACCCTACACCACCACCTTTACATTCAGAGTGTCTTGGGTTGTGGGTAAGTTTAAGGCCACCAAAAGATAAAGATGCAGGGGGAGCAGTGTCAGAGGGGGAGAGCCATGTTTCTGTTAGGCTAGTAAGTCTATGGAACAAGAGATGAAGAGGTCGTGGACAGCAGTGGATTTTGTAATATTGCAAACAGAGCATGCATTACAGAGGGAAGTATTGAAGGAGGATTTAGAGGAAGAGTAACATGAGGTGAGTATGAGATTAATGTGGTTACTTGAGTTAGTACATAGTGGGTTTGCTGAGGTGGGACCTGGGTTTGGAGAGACATCACCAGCTGCTAGGAGCAGAAGAATAGAAAGGAAGTGAAGGTTGGAGTAGAATTTGAAAGTTTTGTAAGAGGGTATATATATATATATATATAGAGGATTTGGGAGGAGTTGGTGGAGATAGGCTGGAAAGGTATACATAGGGTGCATGGGATGAATAGAGAGGGGAGTAAAGTGGGTAAACAATAAAGATGGTGTAACCGGGGACAAGTGAGCAGAAAGAGAGGGATATTTTAGAAATGAGAGAAGTTAGAGTGAAAGTGGAAAAAGAAGGGAGAACATATTTAGAGAAAATGTGTTTTGTTGTATCGATATGAAGATTATACATATATACGCATATATAAACAAATACATATATATACAAAAAGATAAGTCCTGTGCTCACTCCCACACTCCTGGGCGGCAGCAATGACCACAGTACACATCAGCCCCAATATATAGTTAAAAACCAAAGAACTAACCAAAATATAAATTGTAGTAAGACAGTAGTCATTAGAGTTTAATCCAAATCTACCCAGTAACGAATGTATGTGAGAAATTGAAAGGCTTGACACAGAACCATTTAAGCAGTGTAGTAATACATCACAATATAAGTAAACATAGTCCCTCTCCCACTTTGGAGTCTTTTCAAGTCAGCTTTCAAATAAAAAAGACTCCGTAGAAGTTTCAATACACTATACTGATCCATGAAATGGAATATTCATGCCATTTTTACAGATCTCATTTCAGTATTCAAAGTAAACAGCCATATTCTGGAATATACATTTCTTTAAATTGTGGAGTAAGACAAATTCCTAAATATTTAATGGGGAACTGTCATGTCCATGGATTGTTAGTATTATGCTTACTTATTCCTACATGTAGCAAATGTGTTTGTGAGATGTGAAAAAGAAAACTAAATGTACAAATACACCTCTTTATCCTGCAAATGGGAGCTTCAATCTTAGCTCTCTATCAATCATTGTGATAAGATGTGTCATTTGCATCTGACAAACTTGAAATCAAGTGAAACACATGTCTCTCCAGATACACGTGCTCTCTCCATATTCAGGGTGAACTAAGTAACAATCCTCTGTTTTGTTTAATTGTTCTCTTTTTAATTTAATGCTTTGGGATTTGCTCCATTTTTCTGACCATACGATATAATTTGACATATATGAATACATATTTTAGGATCTTGTTCAGAGCCCCCTTATGTTTGGAGGTAATTTTAATATGGTTCTTGTGTGGCTTTTTATTTTCTGAATAATTGTGAACCAATCTCTATGGCAAGTTCTCGTGGTTTATGGGATTAGCCTTGTTTTTCTTTTGTTAGCACTTTTCTGTAATGGCTAAAACCCATTGTTTTCATATCAATCACAACATGAGAGAGCACATTGAGTAGAGGATGAGTGGGAGGGAAGATCAAGCATAAGTGGTCATGGTGGTTAGAGTAACCCTTTAAACCTTTTTTTTCTAACTGATTTGAATAGCAGTGCAGCTTTTTAGCCACTTAGCGAATCATCATGGTGATGTGTGTTTTCCAGTAGGGTACAAGGCTCTTTTAATCTTTTCTAGGTTCCTCACAAAGATTGGATTGGCACTTATACGTTATGATATTAGCCCTCGTAATGCCCTTCCTGTTACAGGGAACTTATTATAATCTTTAACTGCCGAGAGTCCAAAAATTGTGATATTTGGACCATAGAGGGAGTTATTCTAAGAAGAGTAATCATTAGACTATGATAGAAGACCTTGCCAAGAATAGGGTACATTGGCACCGTGGCAGGCTTCTGCAAAACATTACACTGTTAACTAAACCCATATTAGAGGTGATATTTTTTCTATACTTTTTTTGTTTGGAATAGAGCGGGCCATAGCATATATAGATGTACAGGTGGATACATAGTTAACACAGACAAATATCTCATATCTCAATACTTTTCTCCACGCCTGCAGTTTTAAACAATGTTTTCAATAACTTTTCAATCTATTTCCAACAACCATGATAATTGTATTCACAAGCTGCTTCTGCAAACGAAGTGCCTGATGTGTGCTAATTATACAATGGCATAGGGCACATACGAAACATCAACAGCATGAAAGAGATGAGATGGACCAATTGCAGAATTGAATAAAAAATCATTGACATAAAGATGCTGAAATAGCTTGGAACAATATTTAGATAACCTTAACTGTAGCATTGTATAACTTTGTTAATTGGTATGATTTATATTTTACCAAGGTTATTTCTAAAAAAAAAACATAATTTTCTCCTGGCAGCTCAAAACATGTAGAGTCGTTATGATGCTGTTAAATGAAGTACAAAGAATCTCAACATATGCACATAAAGATCCAGCATTTAATATCAGTAAATCAAAAAACAAAGTATACCAAATGTATCTGGAATGAAAAATAAAGGCTATATATTCAGTTCAGTCAAAATCCACCACACAAGTATGATGTAACAAATATTCATTTATTTTCAAATTTAGCTAATGTAAAGCTGATTCTCCTCCCCCCCCCCCCCCCCCCCCATCATTTTACACTTATTTAGCCACTGCTATTTATTTAGAATCCCAAAAGTTTCAACATTTTACAGTATTATTGTGAATTATAGATTTGAGCTCAGGTGCATTATTATTAAGATTTATACAATAGTAACCAACATATTTCATTTAGCATTCATAAATTCATTTAAAATGCTTCTGTACCTAAACACGTGATTTGACTTTTATTTAAAATTTAGAGAACCTTGCATGTTTGTGCATCCAGAAAATGAGTCATAAAACATTAATGAAAAGGCACACTGAAACATCTGAAGTGGGCAAAACAATCACTTTGCTTTTCATCAGACATGCAGAGAGATTAATCTTTGGCTGTTCAATAAATATGAGCAAGACATTTTACCTAATTGCTAATGTCCCTCCCAAGACATTAGGGAGTCTCTCAATGAAGGTCAAGATTCAAGAAGAATGATTTTGGATGCATCTGCTGTTATCCTAGAACACAGCAGGGAAACAGGAACATGTCTGCACTGTGGGACTTAGATTTGTATCTCCTTATTCCCAGTAGTGTCTGTTGGAACTGTATGTGAAGGTTTATCCTGCTGGGAAATCAGAGATGCTCTGCTAGAGACAAATATAACCTCTAAAATAATTATATATTTTTTTCTACTCCAAGTTTAATGTTTAACATTTTGTATTTGAATGCAATGTTCTTAGTATTGCTTCTGCAATATCCAATTGTAGATGAATTTCAGTGTATTAGAAAATAGAGTAAAACAAAAGCTCCCTGTGGTGAAAATAGTTTTTTACAATTCATAAACATTGCTGTACAGAAGTCACAAAGTTAACAATCAAAGGTTTAACCCCTTAGTGACCACGGACGTACAGGGTACGTCAGACAAAAAACAGTCCTTAACGACCACTGACGTACCCTGCAAGTCTGCGGCCAATATGAGAGTTGGAAGCGATCATGATCTCTTCCAGCTGTTCTAAGGGTATTGCAGAGACGCCTCGATGTTGAGGCATCCTGCAATACCCCCACTTCGGGCCCCCGAGCGATCTCTCCCCCGGAGCAATCCCTTTAGGGTTTCCCCACGTGGAGCTCGGCAGTGTAGTGCAAAGCATCGGAAACATCCGATGCTCTGCCTGTATGCTGAGTGCCTCAAGGGGTCGAGGCACTCAGTGAAGAAAAAAACAAAACAAAATAATAAATAAATAAAAAAAAGTATCAAGCCCCCCCCTCCCCAATATTAACCCCCTCCCATTCACTTACCGGATCGTGGCCATTCCCCTGACGGCGATCAGTCTTCTTCTCCATCTGGGGAATGTCTGATAGCACAGAGAGACCCCCTCAGCAAATCAGGACTCCCAGTGGCCATGTGATCACTCTGAAAGAGCGGTCACATGGCCGCAATAGGCGTCCATAGTGCTGCCTGCAGGGGGACTACCTGAGCTGACAGGCAGTCCCCCTGCTGGTGAAAAAAGTAAAAAAAAAGTTTTGCAATAAAAACTTATTATATTTATATATTACATTTATATATGAAAACCAGGGGGCTGAACTTACCTGAACATGCATAAAAGCCCCCCTATGATATATATATGTATATATAGGCATATATAGATATATAGGTATACATATATATATATATATATATATATATATATATATATATATATTTATATTTGTGTGAAGGGCTCATGATGGCAAAGAGAAATAAGACCTAATAAGTGTAGGATGGTATAAAAGTAGCAAGTCGGTTGTGGTGTGCCGAAACCGACGATGAGGTAGGCCTGAAAATAAAGAGGGCCTACCAAGAAGAAATGTAAGAAAAAGGAGTTGATAAAGAGGTGTGGGTGGGAGGGTGATGCAACGCTGACCTCGAAGGTATGGAGCCAGGTAAGGGGTGTCCCTTAAGTAGGGAAGGGGTGTGTCATACGCCCCTCCCACAAACACAGGCCAAAAGGCCTTACTACTTGTGTGAAGGGCTCATGATGGCAAAGAGAAATAAGACCTAATAAGTGTAGGATGGTATAAAAGTAGCAAGTCGGTTGTGGTGTGCCGAAACCGACGATGAGGTAGGCCTGAAAATAAAGAGGGCAAAAATAGAAATTTCAACATTTTAATACAAACTACCAATATACAAACTTAACAAGACATGTTCTGAAAAGCATTCCTTACTTCTTGTACAGGGTTAGGAATGTACCGTGTGTAAGCGGATGATTTCCAGCGCCCCAGTGTCTTGATAACATGAACCGGTATGTTAACACTGGAGGCTGTAGAGGCCGCTCCTATGCGGAAGGAGTGGCCTGAATAGTTAGCTGGCTTGAGTCCCAGCTGTGTTAGTAATGACCTAACGTGGGTCATGAAGTTGGTAGTAGTGAGAACTGAACCTCGTAGAACAAAAAGTGGTTGTGATGGTGGTGCCTTGAGACTCTCTGTATAAGAGTCCAGTATTTGGACGGGGCACCAACTGTTGTGAGTCGGATAGTATTTAACCTCTACGGGTGGAGCGTGTTGACTGTTGAGGTAGTGTCAGGATATAATAGTCCATGTGTTTGGTTAAGTGCGAATGAAGCAGTAGGTGAGTGGATTGTGTTGTATTGATGGCGGTAAACTCTCTAGGTCTCAGAAACCCATAAAAAGCCACATAAATAGCTGTTTTGATGACTAGTGTTGTGTTGAAGGAGAAGGGTTTTAGATCTAGTAGTTGTGATAATTTCTTAAGGATATGAAAATCTATAGGAAGCCTCTGTGCTGTATGCGGGGGTTCGGATCTTTGTATACCCCTAAGGATGTTCTTGATTTGGTATGATGACATGAAACTTGAGTTGTTGGGTTGTAAGGTCAGCATGTGATGTTGGATGCCTGTAAGATATAGTTTGATTGTGTTGTAAGAAAGTTTGAGTTTGAGGTGGCAAAAAGAGGCAAAACCTAAAAAAGATGTCATGATGAATGGTTGTAATATGTTGTGTTCCAACAGGAATCTTTTGAATAAACTGAAAGCTCTGTTGTAGGTTTTCCTGGTATTTGTAGATAGAGCTAGTTGGGACAAAGTTCTGCAATGTTGCATGATAACGTCTAGTCCATTGTTAGCTGATGGAACAGTGGAGTGGCCGTGGCTGTGAGCGCGGCTGATGGGAGAAGTTGATGAAAGGCCTGGAATTTAAAACGAGACAAATTATCAGCTGCCTCGTTACAAATACCTGGAATATGAACACAGTGCAAGAAAAAATTATGACATGCTGCCAACCAAGTGAGTTTCCTCAAAAATCTCATGATAGTAAGGGAGTTGGAGCGACCTTTGTTGATAATGGAACAGGTTGCTTGGTTGTCTGAGTAACACCTGACTGATGAACCTGTCCATAGATGTCCCCATGCCACGGCAGCCGCCACGATGGGATATATCTCGAAAAGAGCTGAGGTAGAGAAAAAACACTCCAGGTCCTGCACCTCTGAAGGCCAGCTACCCCAAAGCCATTCGTTCCCAAAAATTGCTGCAAAACCTGCGGTAGACGCCGCGTCTGTCCAAACAGTAGGAGAAGTGTCAGACAATTGAGGGAGGAACATGCTTTTTCCGTTCCAGGAGTTTAAAAAGTTTCTCCACATGAGAAGGTCTGCCGTGGCTTGGGTATCTAGGGTTAATCTGTGTGCATCATGTAGAAACCGTGGGAACATGCTGAGGAGACGTGATATGAAAGCACGGCCTTGAGGTATAATACGCATGGCAAAATTGAGTGACCCCAGTAAAGATTGTAATTCTTTGCGATTGCAAGTGCGTAGTTGTATATAGAGGTTGATGTTTGTCAGAATGTTTTCTACCTTGGTGCGTGGTAGGCTAGCTTGCATGTTGGCTGAGTCTAGCATGATGCCCAGGAAAGTGATGATGGTATCTGGGCCTTCGGTCTTGGTAGGGGAGACTGGGACCCCCAACTGGTTGAATAGGCTGACAGTTTCTTTGAGGCTAGTGGGAGGGGAAGAATTCTCCTCGACCATTAGGAAATCGTCCAGATAATGTATGACTGTAGGGCATCTGGATATATTGAGTAGTAACCAGCATAGGATTTCGGCAAATGTGTCAAATATGGCTGGACTACTTTTAGAACCAAAAGTTAGTCGTGAGAAAAAGTAGTAGTTCCCTTCCCACTTGATGCCATGTAGGTGCCACAGTGTGGGGTGGATTGGTAGTAGTTTGAATGCATTTGTTATGTCGGTCTTACTGAGCCATGCACCGACTCCTGCCTGTAAGATAGCCGTAATGGCGTGGTCTATAGTGGAATATTGCAGGGAGAATTCCTCCGATGGTATTAAGGAGTTGAGGCTGGGAGTGGTAGAGGTGTGTGGTGCCGACAAATCGATAATAAGTCTCTGCTTGTTGGAAGATTTTCCTGTGACAACCCCGATAGGGTTTGTCCTCCATGTAGTGAAAGGAGGGGATTGAAAAGGTCCCAATAAAAAACCTTCTGACACTTCTTTAGCTATGAGTGTGTCAACAGCTGTAGGGTTGTGTTGGGCGGATTGTAGATTTGGACATTCCAGGATTCCTGAAGGCATATGTATGATACCTGTGTGGAATCCTTCTGATAGACCAGAGATTATGAAATCTACTAAATGTGTAGATGGATGCTGTGACAGAAATGTCGCAAGTAGGGATATGTTGATAGACGTTAGGTACTGTTTGGGATACATTTTATTGGGACACATGATTTTTGCATGTGCCCTGAAACATTTTGAGCATATATGCAATAAACGACAACCGCTGTAATTACATGTACCAACATTAAAGTTATTACATATCTGGGATTTGCCCAGAAACTTGATAGGTCTACCCAGTTTGTCTTTAGCTATTTTCTCCGTAGGACCAGCGGAGCTAGGTCCTTGCACGTGGGTATGCTCGTTAGCAGTGGTGGGACAAAAATTTGCCGAATGAGACATGGAGGAGCAGTATGCACAAGCCGGCGTCCTTAGCCCTGCAAAGTGTCTGCAGAAAATCACTGTGTCTATCTTACTCCAGTTGGACCTTGTCCCGTACTGTGAGAAGGCGCCTGACACTTTTGCAGAAAAAGATCTATGGTAATCGTAGAATGCCGATCCACCATATTTATTGCCCAGGTCCACCAGCTTGTGCATATACATGTCAAATTCCTCACGCCTGTGTGGGTAAACGGCACATATGACATCCCGGTAGATGCCAAAAGCCAACACAAATTCCGGGATGGTGAGTTTCCTGTTTAGGCGTGCATCCCTGGACTTTACCACCACAGAAATATCCTCATACGCATAAGTTTTATGCTCCACCACATCCTGGGAGGCAATTAGTAGTGTAGCTAAGTTGACATCTTTACCTTCCAGGATGTCTTTCTTAAGGTGCTCAGGTATCATATGGGCAGGGTTAACCTCCTGCTCGTCAGAGGTGGTGGCTGGAGAAACTAGTGGCAACTCGACCAGTGGCGGAGGGGTCACAGTGACTGACCCAGCCAAGGTAAGGGCTGTGGTGACCGATTCCAGTTTCTCCAGCCTGGAGTTTACCTTGCCCATGGATGACATGAGGGATGTAAGCATGCCATGTATATCTGTCGGGTTAGACTGGCTAGTCCCTTCCCCTGCATCAGAGTTATCAGTTGAGGTGTGCAACAGTTTGTATAGTTCCGCTTTCCTGGCAGTAGCGGGGAAAGGAATGTGTCGCCTCCTGAGTTCGTTAGTTATGCGAGGGATTGTCCAGGACCTGAATGATGCAGGACTAGCCATGTCTTCTTCCGGTGGTGGGGAGTTTGGTCTAGCCGGAGTGCTCGGGATGGAGAAATCCTCTACCCCTTCTTGAGACATACTAGATGAGAAAATATACCGTTAGTGTTGAAACCCAGGGGATGTACTGGCGGGCTAATTATGCCGTGTGAGGCGAAAAAATTAATCTTGTCCTTTGGTGACAGGTGAGGCCCTGCTATTTGCCAAGTAGCTATGAGAGGCTCTATCTATGCGTTGGCGCGAGGGAATATTGAGGCCACCCATGTAGTGGCAGGAATTCGTAGGCCTCTCGGTGACAATAAAAGAAAAACAGGGGAAGGGAGTGACAGGTGACGCCCTCTCTAAACTTTGCGAGGCGGCTAACTAACGTGTGGCTCGAGGGGTGTATGCCTCCGAAACGTTTGAGGCGGGGTGTTGGCCTCGCGGACCTCTAAACTATAGGCGGTATGCCAAGAGGGGAGATACCTATTTGGGCCTATACCCCTAACTTGCCAGTACTCTACGTCCTATTTAGGGAGAACGTATGTGACACGTGAGCAGGCTTACGTACCTGATAGTATGTATACGTATATGGTGCGTATGGTATAGAAAACCTGGATAAACCTAAAAGGGTAGAAATAGATATGATAGTATGAGAAATGGATCCTGTGATACTAACGTAGACTAGATATGCTGTGGTTGATTTTATTAACCGTATGTGTTGAAGGGGAACAATTAGAGTAAGGAAGTACCCCGCCTGATTTATTATGGAGAAAAACCGTAACGCGGGATTAGCTTGTAGTGTCTACATATAATGTGTATACCTGGTGACCAAATTTAAAATATATATATGGCCGTGCTACTGTAGTAATCGTAGTGCAGGGAGTATGAGTTTAAACTATGAAAATTGACCATATGCAGAAAAGTAGACGTATGAGAGGTTAAACCAAAAGTGTGATTCAAACCTGAAAGTGTGAGATGTTGGGACCGTGTTCTGTATACACGATATATCGTTTGAGTATATGCAGAAAGGTCAGGAAATGTAGGTGCCATGTAAACGGGTGTACATGGTAGTGACAACGTAATATACACAATTAATTTAGAGAAAACTTTATCACATATATATACACATTATACCTATTCCTGATTAATTATCTGAGTTTCTAGTGTATGTAATTTGAGTACATAAAGAAAAGTCAGCATATGACAAGTGCCATGTAATGAAAAGTGTACATGGTGTGTTTAAACAGGGAGGAGAGAAAAAAAAAAAACGTTTGTTTAAAACAAATTCCTAAGTGTAAATGGAAGGTACACAAAAAGTAAAGTTGTTCAAGCGAAACTATGTATATGTATACCAGGAGAATATCATGAACTAATAATACATGAGCCCTAACCTAGGTATAATTAATGTGACAGCATAAATTATGAAATACATGCTATAATCATTATATGTATATAAAACAGACTGGTATTTAATAAACTATAATCTGCATTAAAAATGAATAATCCTACTATCAGGTACTAAAACTTATAATATAGAAACAAACTGAAATAAAGGAGGGAAAAAGTAAAGCATAGGAATGCTACATACTTAGTACTTGGTTTCCGGAAACCGGAGGGTTAATTTGCCTGAGACTTTGGCCGTAAAGCGTGTGGCCGTAAAGTGAGGCTGAAAATTATTGCGACGCCGTGGGAAGTGATCCGGGTGACGGACTTAAGTTTGAGAAGTCCAGAGGACTCGATCAGCGAAGAAGACCGGGTTTTTTGTGCGTGGCTGGCCGTGGAGAGACCTGTAAGGAGTTCCTGGACACAGCTGACACCAAAGAAAAACGCGGGTTTCCGAAAGCAAGATGGCGCCGTCCGTGAACCGGAAGTGGATTCAGGATGCAACGCTGACCTCGAAGGTATGGAGCCAGGTAAGGGGTGTCCCTTAAGTAGGGAAGGGGTGTGTCATACGCCCCTCCCACAAACACAGGCCAAAAGGCCTTACTACATATATCTACCTATATATATATAGATATAGATATATATAGATATAGATATATATATACATATATATATATATATATATATATATATATCAATGTATACTTGGCACTCACCCAATGTAGTATGCAATTGGAAAACTTGACTTGGTGCAACCCGCGTTTATATATAGCTTGAAGGAAGAAGGATGCACTCTCCAGGTCTTTTCAATGTAGTTTATTAAATAATTACATAAATTCTGTCCCGATTGATGTTTTGACCCCAACGAGTCTTCCTCAAGATCAAGTGTACAGTGCAAATAATACAGTTATATAGGAAATGTGTAAATTAACTTACCAATTACCAAGTGTGTGCTACCCGATCTCCCTCGAACCCGGGAGTGCACAGGCAGGACACATGACGTCCGTAAGTGACGTGGTTGCTAAGATACAAGACAACAGCGATTACTTGCGGTGCCCAATACCGTGTTTAGTTATAAGTGAAGAAGGAGCTGATTAATTATATCTTATGGAGGACAACTAAAGAAAGAATTATAATAGCTATTTGTCATTTTGTCTGTAAGGGATTACTAAAGGAGAAAGTATAAGTGCAAAGTGGAACTATACATACAGTTGCAAGAACAAGTATGTGAACCCTTTGGAATGATATGGATTTCTGCACAAATTGGTCATAAAATGTGATCTGATCATCATCTAAGTCACTACAATAGACAATCACAGACAGCTTAAACTAATAACACACAAAGAATGAAATGGGCCACTTCAGAAGCTGTATTTTCTTCTGTTTAAGCCATTCTGTTGTTGATTTACTTCTATGCTTTGGGTCATTGTTCTGTTGCAACACCCATCTTCTGATGAGCTTCAGCTGGTAGATAGATGGCCTTAAGTTCTCCTGCAAAATGTCTTGATAAACTTGGGAATTCATTTTTCCTTCGATGATAGCAATCAGTCCAGGCCCTGACGCAGCAAAGCAGCACCAAACCATGATGCCCCCACCACCATACTTCACAGTTGGGATGAGGTTTTGATGTTGGTGTGCTGTGTCTCTTTTTCGCCACACATAGTGTTGTGTGTTTCTTCCAAACAACTCAACTTTGGTTTCATCTGTCCACAGAATATTTTGCCAGTACTGCTGTGGAACATCCAGGTGCTCTTGTGCAAACTGTAAACGTGCAGCAATGTTTTGTTTGCACAGTAGTGACTTCCTCTGTGGTATCTTCCCATGAAATCCATTTTTGTTTAGTGTTTTACATATTGTAGATTCGCTAACAGGGATGTTAGCATTTGCCAGTGACTTGTCTTTAGCTGACACTCTAGGATTCTTCTTCACCTCATTGAGCAGTCTGCGCTGTGCTCTTGCAGTCATCTTTACAGGACGGCCACTCCTAGGGACTTTCTCCATTAATAGACAATTTGTCTTACCGTGGACTGATGAACAGCAAGGCTTTTGGAGATACTTTTATAACCCTTTCCAGCTTTATGCAAGTCAACAATTCTTAATCGTAGGTCTTCTGAGAGCTCTTTTGTGCAAGGAATCATTCACATCAGGCAATGCTTCTTGTGAAAAGCAAACCCAGAACTGGTGTGTGTTTTATATAGGGCAGGGCAGCTGTAACCAACACCTCCAATCTCATCTCATTGATTGGACTCCAGTTGGCTGACATCTCACTCCAATTAGCTCTTGGAGATGTCATTAGTCTAGGGGTTCACATACTTTTTCCACCTGCACTGTGAATGTTTACATGGTGTGTTCAATAAAAACATGGCAACATTTCATTCTTTGTGTGTTATTAGTTTAAGCGGACTGTGATTGTCTATTGTTGTGACTTAGATGGGGGTGACTTGATTTACAGATGCTGTGTTTCAACAGACCAGCCTTGCAGTCTATGATACTTGAATTTTTCCTTACTCTTCAGATATTGACTGTGAATATAATATTAAAGTCAGGAGTCTGAATAAGCATAGATAATCATAGACAGATAGGGAGGTACAGCCATTAGGCTGTGGTGATTGTTTGATTGTTTCTGACCTCTTGCTGGGGAATATGATTATGCAGTGATATTATTTCATTATACTATACTATTTATTTAGATTTCCAGTTAGTACTCACTTTTCTGGAGTGGTTTTCCAGTGTTGTGAATACCTTTTTGTTACTTTAGAAATAGGGGTCAAGCCCCAAATGACACCCCTGGAGTGTCAATAAAGGTGTATGGTCTCCGTAGACCTATTTCTTCTCTTGGTTGTGGGTGGGCTGCTCGATTAACTCAGGTACTGACCGACAGGAGGTCAGGTACCTGGTTAGTCATGTGTGATGAAATAACCTTCGTCACTGGGATTTGGAGTGGCCTGCTTGCCAGCCTCTTGCTTGCCCTTTAAAAACACTATTTGGACATATTGGATTTTAAAGGCACTGTTTCTGCCACTTGGAATTTTAACTGGAACAGATTCAAACATGTGGCAGCGGCCATCTTAAATTGTCCAGCAGTGTTTTGCCGTAGAGTATATGGAACTGTTTTGGGCTTGGGACCATGTGCACAGTGGGGCAAAAATAAGACTTCCAGGAAATTCCTGAACCCCTGAACCGATCTGGGCAATTTTTGGATATGTTGTTCACCCAGATCAGGGCTATCAGGGGATGTGTGGGGATATGTTGTATTTTGGGGTACTTTTTGGGGTTTGTAAAAATGTATGTTTTTTCTGCTTAGAGTTAATTGAGTTAGTCCATTGTCTTAGTTAATTGTATCACAGGCAGAGGGGAGGGCTTGTGTGCTGTATGTGGGAGTGTCGGACATTGTTGCATTGTTCTGATTGGTTTGTGTCCTTTGGGTGCCTGTGTTCCATCAGGTCCAGGGGTGTGCCTCCAGAGTATAATCACTAGCTGTTGCAAGAGCTGTTCCTGTTCCTGTTTCGCTCTCTGGACTCACTGGAAGCTTAAGCCCGGTCTTGGGTCAAGGGTGGGTGGAGGACGGCGAAACCCCAACCAAGCTGCCGCGGTTCATGAGGTTTGCAGTGGTTATGGTGTCGAGTGCGGTGCTGATGGTCCTTGGCGAGCACTAGGAGCATCGTTCGACAGAGGCACCCAGTCGGGGTGGCAGGCGGTCCGTCACAACTATCATCTCCTCTCTTTCGATTTCTACAAGTTCAGTGGTTTAGATTTGTCTTGGGGATCCACGATCTGACCCTCACTGCCCAGATAGCCTAATTGTTCCTTTTTATGTTATTAGGTACTAGGCCCTATTGGTTATACTACCAGTTACGCTTTGCCTGGTTTATTTTAGACCTAGTCTATTGGCTGGTAGGTATCCCATATTATTATTTAATATACATTTTTTGCTATTTAACAGTCACAATATGGGTACTACAACATTGCTATTACTCTCATAGGTGTTGCTCAAGTTTCATCTACTCGGTCTTACTCTATATCTATCTGATACGACAGGTATGTGAACCCAGTGGCCATTACACCTTCCCCCCCACCCCATCCTGCAACTGACACTATAGTAAGAGTTTGTCTACTGGCTGATAGGTTTCAGAGTCCGCTTATTCAGATTTTCTGGCCTTCTAGCCTTGTCTTAGTGGTCCCGCAAGGCCAACACCCATCCTCATACTCTGAGGTACTCATGCCCAAAGGCCACCTCATAGTTAGTCGCCTCACGGACTAAGTTAAACATAATGTTCTGTAGAACAGTTTGTTGTAGTAAAGATGGAGGTAGTTTTATAAAGTGAGTCACTTGTGTGGTGACTTGAAAAATGTGAATGAAAACCATGAAAATGTGAATAAATAGATATACACCTGCTAGATTGATCAAAGCTAGAATGGTAGAGTTGACAGAAAGAATAAGTGAAGTGAAAGAAGAGGGCCAAAATGTGTACAATGTTTCAATAATCTAAACCCAAAACCGGAAAGTGACCCCAGAGAGCTTAGTGTTGATAATTCAGGACTATATTACTAACACTGTGTATATGCATCAGAGTGCTTGCTGGTAAGGTAGGTAAATTAAGTAAGATGAGCCCAGAACACCAAAATACTCTAGTAATACTTGTTGCAAAAACAAACCAAAGAAAATTGAACTGTACAATAAATGATCCAGTTGACCATATATGCTAAAAAAAATAGCCCCAGAAGTGAGCATACTTCATAGCCCTAAGCAATGACTGTTACTTATGGAAATGACCAAATAAATATAAATAAATTGGACTGTAAGAACCTGTAAATGTAACTGTTCCTATAACCCCACATCTGACAACCAGTAATCGTATGACAAATTTAAGTGTACTGCACCCTTGTAGTATTACAAAGTATTGTGTACTAATCATTTAACATACAACTACATACTAATATTACCAATAAAAATAATAGCTAGTCAATATACTGTCTGACTCTGGAGATTAAGATATGGTAAGTATATCGAATGGAAGGTGGTGTCAGGGAGCAGCAACTGTAGTGGTTTTTCCAAGCTCAAAACGATATGGAGGAGGAAATAAAAAGACACAAATATAGTGTAGTATGTTAGACCATTGGTGTTGGTCTTAAATACTACACTATATTTGTGTATTTTCCTTTCCTCCTTCATATCGTTTTGAGCTTAGAAATACCACTACAGGCGCTGCTCCCTGAAACCATCTTCCATTCGATATACTTACCGTAGCTTAATCACCAGAAAAGAAGAGACTCTTGTCTTTGGGAAGTTTCAGCAGCCATACATCCTGATTACAAGCACTGATATATTTCACCCTTTCTCCTGTAAATATATCAAATGTATATGGTATTCCTTGTTTCGGTTTTAGGTATCAGGTAGAAAAACACAATACACGTCAGAGGCTGATGTCTGTGTGAAAAGAAGCTTTGTTTTTTTGGCAAAAGCTTTATATTAGTAAAACTATGCAGTACCATGCAGAAAGCCCAAAGAGCAAGCTAGGACCCCATCCACAAAAAATCTTAGTGCAGATAAATACCACAATGAGAGTGACAAATGTGTTGCATGCATGAGAGTATGAAGTTGCTTACAGCCTTAAAAAAAATACAGTAAAAGCTTACCAGTAGTCCTGGAACTAACTGATGGCATAACAAAATGATATGTAAATGCCTAATGACAAGCTAAACAAGGCTTAAAATAAGGTAATGAAAGCTTGACTGAACGTAATGGATTTTACTGACCCAGATTTAAAATGTAACACAGCTGAATGTAGGTCAAATGTAGTAAACCACAGAAACTATGTAGCATAGTCAAACATAAGCCGAATGTAGTCAACCAAAGTAAAAATGTGATGTTGTTGAACCTAGGCCAAATGCCCTGGACTAAAGTGAATGAAAGCCGAATGTATAGAATTAAGTGCACATGTAGCATGTCCAAATGTAAGCCAAATGCACTGAACCCTAGTGAATATGTAACATGGCAGAAAGGACAAATATACAATGTTAAAAGAAGAAAACCAGTGGAGGTTGACTATGGGTCAGGCTCCTTACTCAGGAACTCAAACTGATTCTCTTCCTACTGATGCCAGAATGCCATCCTAAGCTGGGAAACACAGATACCGGAAGTTGAGTGCGGTAACCTAGCAACCAGGTTCCAAACTTTGGCAGAACTACAGAAGGAACTTGGGAGGAGGGTAGATATAAGTCACATTCTCTATGACCAACAGATTTGTTCCGGCTTTGTTGTTTGACACATTGAGATTGTTTAATAGTGAACAATGATTTTTTTAAGACATTGATGGTTAAGCCTACATTTATAAAGCCACCAGGCTTCATACAAACTAACATAATGTTGCCTTGTACTGTACATATCTGGAACAATTTGGAAAACATTTCACAGAAACTAAATTTGGTAATTACACAGGTCAACAAAAATAAATAAACAAAACTTTTTTTAGTTGCCATTGATGTTTGAATAAATTTAGGATATTTGTGGGGTGCTGAATTAAAAATGACATTTGTTTGGCCAAACTAGCTCTACTTTTTGACTGTAGTTTTACCTAATGTAATCTTTACTCTAATCTAAGCTTGAATGCTGTTTTGTTTTTTATCTATTGCATATCATTTCATAATGATTTTTTTTTATACAAAATATAAGTTATTCAATCATTTGAGTAACTACATTTGTGGTAAATACACTTTGAAAAAAAAAGGAAAAACAATGACTATATGAATGACAAGCATAAATTGCTTATGTTGGAGTGAAGCTTTGAAACTAAGAGAAGTATTTTGCTCTCCTCTGGTTCACTATAAAGTTGTGTGCAAACCTGTGTAGAGTGCCTACAACAATGGAAAAATGAACAAGGAGAAATGTGAACTTTTTTAAATGGCAGGTGGGACAGACACATGGTGGAAGAGACTATTGTTGGAGCCTCTAATGACCTATACAGGGCTAGCGCATCCATAAGTCAGAATAGTTGGCTGCCTTAGGGTACCAGACCAGAGGGAAAAAAATATCTGGACCTTCGGCCCCTGTCCAGGGACTTGATTTTTTTTTAATTACTGGCAGCTTATTGGAGCAACCCACACACACCAGTTTATATTATAGGGGGGCTCGACTCCCACGGCTCTTCCTCCAGACTTCCCATCGGCCTCCAGATTCCATTATGGTAGCAGAGTCCGATGCATGAATGCAGAGTCAGATGCCTACTTTATGAAATATGACAGAGCAGAGGACCCAACTTCCGACAGCCACACACCCCCCTGCTCCCATCCCTATATTCACCAGGTCTTGTGAGAACTGGATCAAGCTGGCCACTGACCACATATATAGTTTTCTGCTCTACATCACCTTGGAGAGCTTGCCAGCCTCCTGGAGATCATCCTTACACTTTGTTCAGCCTCTCAACTGCCCTACAGAACCCCCATCCCAAAGAACCAGCTGAGATATGTAAACAGGTGTAGTTTACACAGCCATACTGTATACAGATTAAAATTCAGAACAAACCATAGATTCATATCATGATTCCTGGTAGTAATGGTGTAATATATTGTAATTATTGAATGACACAATAATTGAAATAGCTAATGAAAAGAGTTTACTGTATCACTCTTAAGTATAGGCTGTGACATTTAAGCTCATATACAATGGAGTTAGCTCAATTAAATCATATATACAATGCACAGACAATAATATACGCAATATTTGCAAGACAAATGAAAATGGTAGCACTGTAAAAGGAAGGTAACTTGGCAGAATGGAATAGGCAGTTGACTTGGCTGTACAGTCCCTGAATGGTGACTTGACTGGATGTGACTCAGAAGAACAGTGACTAGATTCATACCTAAGTAGGATATAGAGAATGTTGTGGATTAGCACATCCAGGGACTGGTGCTGTCATGTAGTACAGGAGAAGTTTTATGCATCTGTTTGCACCTTTTTTATGAGTACATTAAGCACATTCATATAGTTTTATCACATCAGACAGATTACTATTTGATTTTATTGTTATTCTGATGTTGCTTTTCCGTTATTTATTTATTTGTGTGATTACTTTTGCCTATTTTTGGTATATGGGATTTGATTAGTCAAAATTAGAAATTGTGTGTATTGGAAGAGCTAGGAGAGTGAGGATTAACACTGTCAAACAGAGCAGGACAAACAGCACTGAATTCCAAGTTTGCAAATACTGCACTCTACCCTTATATTTATAGGAATTGTGTGTGATGTCAATTTTCTTTTAAATGTGCAAATTGTCTTTAGTATGAATGTAAGACACTATTCGCCATGATGAAGGTGGTCACCAAAGCACGTCAACCATGAGGCAGTTTAAACCATGGGGAATGCAGTAACTGTATGAGAAGCCTGGAGATGAGCCAAATAACGTGGAGAGTAATCACACGTCTCTGGAATCTGATTAAGGTAAAATAGCTGGGAGACCAGGACGTTATTAATGCTCACAAAATATTGTGAAAGTGTTTTTTTTCGTCAACAGAATGTATCCACTCAGTAGAAATGGGCTTTAATTCAGGAGCATACATAATTAATTGGATATGATTGGTCCCTGAGGTGATATTTCATCTATGCAGTTTCATGCTTTTACATTTTGTAAAACTGGCTAATGATTTTGTTTGTAAGCATGGTAGCAGGCAGATATGAAACCTTTGGTGTCTTACCATGATCCTACTATTAAAAAATTGTGGTTATGATCATTCTGTAATACAACAGATTGAAAAGCTATACCTCTAAATAATAAGCTAACTTGGTATTAATCATTAGCAAAAATAAATATATGTGTTAATAATCATGCACTTAGTTTTCAATACTATAGATACTTCTACAAATCTTGGTGTTTCTATACAACATTCTGATTTAAAATTAAAATCCAACTTCTATCCATGGTCAGATCGCGATAAATATTTAGAGGTTTTTAGTGAGTCCGTACAAGAGGACTTTGACAAACTTATAACAAAAACTAACAGCAAAAGTAAATATTTACCATGTAATCCTACTGTAGCAGAGAGAAAGTCATTACAGATATTTCAAAACAATCATGAGTTGGTTATTAAAGAAGAGGACAAGGGAGGAGGCACTTTGGTTTTGTCTAAAACCTACTATATGGAGGAATCATACAGAATTCTAAACGACAATAATACTTATAAACGTTTGGATAGAGATCTGACCGATCTTTTCCTTAAAGAATTAGATAAACTTCTTAACTTAGGACTGGAGAATAATATAATCACAAAAGATGAATATAATTTTCTGTACAACCCACATTGCAAAACTGCATGCTTTTATTTTTTGCCCAAGATACACAAGTCTATGTCACACCCTCCAGGCCGCCCAATCATAAACGGTATAGATTCTCTTTCTTGTAACCTATCAGCTTATGTGGATTTCGTTTTACAACCTTATGTATCTAAGATACCTTCGTATATCAAAGATACTAAACATCTTCTAAATGATCTACAATCGGTGGAATGGAAATCTAATTATATTTTAGCTTCAGTAGATGTAGTTTCACTCTATACCAGCATTCCTCATCAAAAAGGATTATGGGCAATTAAGGAATGGTTAAATCAACATTATTTTATTATGGCCAAACAGATTGATTGTATATATTTTGTCTTAACCAATAATTTTTTCTGGTTTAATGACCAGTATTTTTTACAGATATGTGGTGTCGCCATGGGGACGAGATTCGCCCCTAGCTTCACCAATTTGTATGTCTCCCATTGGGAATCCAATTGGGTGACTTTGGGTCAGACGCTGGGGGGGAATCTCGTTCTGTGGCGACGCTACATAGACAATGTTCTTATTATTTGGGAGGGGGACCAAATCATTTTGGATAATTTTATTTCATATATCAATCGTAATGAGTATAATTTAAGTTTTACTTTCACTTGTCATACTACACATATAGATTTCTTAGATCTAACGATCTATATAGAAAATAATGTTCTGAAAACCAAAACTTTTTAAAAAAATACAGATTGTAATACCGCTATAGATTATTCGAGTTCCCATCACCCTATGTGGTTAAAAAATGTCCTGAAAGGACAACTTACATGTCTGAAACGTAATTGCTCAGATATAGACACCTTTAAAACTCAATCAAAAATCATAAAAAATAGATATATAGAAAAAGGATATGATTAAAAAATAGTTGAGGAGGCAGAATCTACTTTGATCAACACAGATCGTGATAGATTACTCACCAAAACAAGTGTCAACGTTTCAAAAAATAAAAACAAAAATAAAAACGGAAACAAGTTTGATTTTGCTTTTGTAACTAGATACCACTCCCAAGCTACGGAAATTAAAAATATAATTAAATGTCATTGGCATATATTAAAAAAGGATAATTTCCCTACAGTTAAAACTATTCCGACAGAACCTACACACATTTTTTCTAATAAAGTACTACAAGGTTTTTTTCAATGTGGAAAATGTTCCACGTGTACTTTTCAAAAAAATAATACTAATACATTCACAGGTACATATACACAACAAACATATCATATCAAAAAATCCATTCAATGTTCCACCACCCATGTAGTTTATTTATTACAATGTGGTTGTGGAGCACAATACATTGGTCGGACTATCCGAAAACTTCATGTCAGATTATTAGAACATTTCCAAATATAAGAAATAAAAAATTAGACCATAATGTATCTAAACATTGTACTTATTGTCCACAATTTCAATGGAATACATTTTTAGCAATTGGAATAGATAAAACAGAAAAACATTGGAGAGGAGGTAACATTGAGACTTTGTTAAATACCAAAGAGGCCCAGTGGATCTTTAATCTAAAGACTTTGAAATATGGTTTGAATCAAGAAATAGATTTAGCTGGACTTATCTGATTTTTGTTAGTTTTTCTTTATTTTTTCTTTTCATTTTATTTATTTTTATTTTTATTTATGTTTATTGTCACCTTTTTCATTTTTCATTTTCATTTTTATTATTATTTTTATATTTATTTTTAACTTTATATTTATTTTTATTTTCAACTTTATATTTATTTTTATTTTTATTTATTTTTATTTTATTTTTATATTTATTTTTATTTATTTTTATTTATTCATTTTATTATTTTTTATTATTATTATTTTCTTATTATTTATTTATTATTTTTTATTTATTATTTTTTATTATAATTTTGTATTATATATATATATATATATATATATATACACAAGGTCAGGAGGGCTGCACTCACCTAAACATGCATTTATTCATGGATTTATTACAGGGTGCTACTGGGACCAAAATACAAAATACACAAACCAGTGCACTCGCTTATTAACTAAACAGTGATTTCAAATCCATAGTACTATTTAAAAACACCTCACCTAGGTAACAAATAATGGGGGTTTGGTTACATTATATGATCATACATTGCATAAGCCTGCCAACTGCATCAAAGTACCCCATTCTTGGCAGGTCCTACTCTAGCAGCCTAATGCGTGCTCTTATGAGATTAATACACTTACTTGGGAAATGCTTCCTTACTGGGACTCTCTGCAAGTCAAGGCTAAATAGGATCCTGGAATGAGACACCTGTGGCAGGGAGGGGTGCAAAACCCAGGGGTTGGCCTAGACCCCTATAATTATAAACAAGGTCAGGAGGGCTGCACTCACCTAAACATGCATTTATTCATGGATTGATTACAGGGTGCTACTGGGACCAAAATACAAAATACACAAACCAGTGCACTCGCTTATTAACTAAACAGTGATTTCAAATCCTACATAGTACTATTTAAAAACACCTCACCTAGGTAACAAATAATGGGGGTTTGGTTACATTATATGATCATACATTGCATAAGCCTGCCAACTGCATCAAAGTACCCCATTCTTGGCAGGTCCTACTCTAGCAGCCTAATGCTTGCTCTTATGAGATTAATCCACTTACTTGGGAAATGCTTCCTTACTGGGACTCTCTGCAAGTCAAGGCTAAATAGGATCCTGGAATGAGACACCTGTGGCAGGGTCTCATAAGAGCAAGCATTAGGCTGCTAGAGTAGGACCTGCCAAGAATGGGGTACTTTGATGCAGTTGGCAGGCTTGTGCAATGTATGATCATATAATGTAACCAAACCCCCATTATTTGTTACCTAGGTGAGGTGTTTTTAAATAGTACTATGTAGGATTTGAAATCACTGTTTAGTTCATGGGTCGTCAACCTGGTCCCTACCGCCCACTAGTGGGCGTTTTAGGATTCCAGGTGGGCGGTAGGGATTTCCAGGTTTTGACGTCCGGCGGGTGCCAGCCGGCGGTACCCGTGCGACTGGGTACCGCCGTGACCATTTGCGGCCCCTGCCCGCGCGGCAAACCGCCGGGGCCGCATATGGAGGTGTCCATCGGGTGGCCCATGCTGTCAGGGCCACCCAATGGATGTGGATTGTGAGGGGGCCCGGTCAGCGCTGGGCGCTTTAACAGCGCGACCGGGCCCCCTGTGATGACATCACAGAGTTGGGAGGAAGTGATTCCCCGGTCACTCCTCCCAGCTAAAACTGAGAGCCGCGCGGGAGGAACACCAGGGAGTCAGAGTGGGAACTCTGACTCCCATCCACCTGAGCCACCACTGGACCCCAGGGAAAGTCACCCTCCTGCACCTTAAAGGTAGGAAACAGGAGGGTGACTTAAATATAATGTGTGTGTTTGTTTGTGTGTGTGTGTGTCTTTGTAGGTATGTCTTGTGTGTGTGTGTGTGTGTGTGTGTGTGTCTGTATGTGTCTTTGTATGTATGTCTTGTGTGTGTGTATGTGTCTGTCTGTATATATGTGTGTCTGTATGTATGTGTGTCTTGTCTTTGTATGTATGTGTCATTGTATGTGTGTCTTGTGTGTCTGCATGTCTGTGTGTGTCTGTTTGTATGTGTGCCTGTCTGTTTGTATGTATGTGTCTTGTGTGTATGTGTGCCTGTCTGTGTCTTTGTGTGTGTGTGTATGTATGTGTGTCTGTTTGTGTGTATGTGTGCCTGTCTGTGTGTGTGTCTTGTATGTCTGTGTGTATGTCTGTTTCTGTTTTAAATTAAGAAATTCCAATGAATTTCCATTTGAAATAATCACAAACGCATGCCTCGTCTAGAAGTTTTCACAACCTAAAAATGTGAATTATTCCAGCCATATTGTCAACGTCATTCTGATATAAACCTCTTGGATATGTCTGCTTTGCTAGAAATTACATCTTAGAACATTTATTTGTCATAGATAACCTCTGTGCCTCCATCTGCAGTAAAAGCCCGCCTGCACTTTGGGACAGACAATAACCAGAAGCCTTAAAAGCCATACAAAAACACAGTCATTGAAAATAAAAATGACCAGAGGAGTGCCATCTTTCGATGACGCAATATACAGCCTATCAAAAGTGAAATAATAAAAATAAGTCACCCTCCTGCACCTTAAATGTAGGAAACAGGAGGGTGACTTAAATATAATGTGTGTGTGTGTCTGTATATATGTGTGTCTTGTGTGTCTGCATGTGTGGGTGTCTATGTATGTCTTGTGTGTGTGCATGTCTGTGTGTGCATGTATGTGTATGTGTCTTGTGTGTGTGTCTGCATGTGTGTCTTGTGTGTGTATGTGTATGTGTGTGTCTGTATGTGTCTTTGTATGTGTGTCTGTATGTGTGTATGTATGTGTCGTGTGTGTATGTATGTGTCGTGTGTGTATGTGTCGTGTGTGTATGTATGTGTCGTGTGTGTCTGTATGTGTCTTTGTGTGTGTGTATGTATGTGTGTCTTGTGTGTGTGTGTGTCTGTATGTGTGTCATATGTGTGTGTCTGTATGTGTTCCTGTCTGTCATAGTGGGCTACCTAGCTCAGCCTTCCTACTGGGCATTGCTACAAGGAAGGTTAAAAAATAGAAAAAAGGGAAAAAAAGGTGGGGAGGAGAATTGAGGAGGGAG